>NC_041391.1:495768519-495777336 GCF_002162155.2 Triticum dicoccoides | reverse complement strand
CTTTTGTCTCAAAAAAAATGCAAAGGCTTTGTCTACAAAAAAAAAAGGAAATGCAAAGGCAACGTCAACATTCCAGGGCAGACTGGCACTGAGTCTCTTGACAGACCAAATTAATTCATCACCACCGACGTATTTCTGCATTTGCCTAAAAAAAAGAAGGTATTTCTGCATTGCAAAGTGTACAGGCAACAAAAATCATTCAACAGTCAAGTCATGTGACGTAAAACACGAACACTTTTGGTGCTTCCGTCAGATTCATCATCAGGAACTAACAAGTTCTGCCATAACTTATTATAAAAGAAAATTTCTGTGGCGTACATAAATATTGGTTAGGATCCTCATGGGGTAGTGTCAGCTTGTTACAACTCTGCCAAAAACACAAATCTGGGCGGTTGGTATCTCAATTGCCCTTGGGCGTGCCAGCTTCCAAAAGTGAAATACTTTGATCCAAATCCGAAGAATTTGCACCAGCTCCAAGTATACGAACTTTGCAGCATTCTGTCTGGACCAAAAAAGCAATCAGACTAAGCAGCAACACCCGCTGGATAGTTGAGCACCTTGCCCTTGACTCGTTGATGGCCCGGTAAAATCTGCTACAAGAAAAGCTCAATCCTTACGGGCAAAGAAGAGATGAAGCGCATCATCGCAGGGAATGGAGCACCAAGATGATTCAGACTTCATACCCTTTTGAAAAATACTCTGCCCTTCTTTCCCATTCCAGTGCCCACTAGGCTTGCCGCCAGGAGAGATTTGTTGTCGGGCCTCCACTTCAGCTCCTTGAGATTACAGAAAAGCTCTGAAAGTGCAGCAGTAATTTCCTCATCCTTTATTTTATTGCACGCGACAACCTGTAGACTCTGCAAATCATTCCATGAAGTGACTACTGATTCAAGACATCGAGTTGTTAATAATGAGCAGCCTTCTAAGGACAGGAATTTCACCCTCCTGAAAAATAAGTGAGACAACCATTAGTCAAAATCCTATGGTACATCAATACATAAATATTAGTTTCCAGATATATAGGCAGTGGACCGAAATGTAATACTATGTACCGTTACTCTATAGGAATGTCGTATGAAAAGCATTTACACAAGAGGATTTTTATTTGTGAAAGCAGAATTCTTGATAAGAAAATATCAAATATCCACACACACAAAAACTAGGATTGTTTTGTACTAGGACTTCCATTAAGCTTCCAAGTAGTTTGAAGTTCAATGAATTTCGGCTGAATAAGGCTCAGTATGCAGTTAATCTATTGTGAAAAAAATACAATGAAAGCAGAAAAAAGTTGTTTACAAACAGTAAAACAGGCAAAAGCTGGTACGGCTACCTGGATGCCAAGCACAGCCCCAGTTGTGCGTCTGGTTATTTACCCCTTCATTCCTATTAACCAGATGCACGCTTAGGCTGTGTTTGGGGTTGAGATGGCCCTACCAGCTCTTGCCTATTTTATGTTGTGCGTCTGGTTATTAGCCATTCATTTCAGTCCATTAGTTGGAAACTGGTGTCGACCAGTTGGCTAGTGTCACGCGGCCCGCTGCGCGCCCAGCCTGCCACCCGCGTTCGAGCCCCAAGCTCTGCAGGTTGTGTGCTTGGTTGTTTCTTTTTAATAAAATTGCCACAGGGACCAGTTCCTGTTGGAGTGTTGGTGTCATTTTTTTTCAGCCCACTAGTTCACTAGCTCCGCATTGCATACAGAAATCTAGGGTGTGTTTGGTTGAGGAACCAAGTAAAATGGAATGTCATGGTTCCATTCCATTAGAATGGGTCCGTTCCATTCCTGTGTTTGGTTGTAGTCAAATGATGGAATGGAATGGTTCCGTTTCACTGTTTGGTTGAAGGGATGGAACGAAGACGAATTTGATTCAGCTCACCTCTCTTGTAAGAAAGGTGATATTCTCATTTACTCATGGCAATTTAAAACTTACCTCATATATCAAGAATTCTCTATATACTCATGGCAATTAGAACAAGGATGTTGATTTTTATATACTCATGGCAATTTAAACTTACCTCATATATCAAGAATTCTTTGTTGTTGTCATATATCAAGAAGTCAGTTTTCGAGTGTTGCCAAGAATGGAAATACTCCCTCCGTCCCATAATATAAGAGGAAATACTTGGTGTCAAAAACGCTCTTAGATTATGGTTGTCCTTATCAAGAAGTCAGTTTTCGAGTGTTGCGAAGAATGGAAAATACTCCCCCATAATATAAGAGCGTTTATATTATATTATGGGACGGAGGGAGTAGAAGATAAGATAATGACAATCACTACGGATAATGCTTCCCCAAATGATAATGCTGCTAAGAGATTGATGGACAAAATCATTGCTAGGAAATCAGCTAAATTTATTCCTAAGTACTTCCATGTTCGCTGCTGTGCACACATTGTCAATTTGATAGTGAATGATGGCATTGCTCCATTGCAAACTTTGATCAATAAGCTTAGGGATACTGTCAAGTATTTGAAAAAATAATTCCATCACACATGTCCAAATTATTGATGTTTTGCAAGTCTCTAAATATGGAAGTTGGGAAAGGTTTATAGTATATGAACAAATATGTCAAAAATTTACCTCACAGCTCTCTCGAAAAGATGAAAATATGGAAGAAAACGAAACCAGGATGAAGGTTAGACCGTTAGAAAAGGTTAAAAACAAAATTAATTAAACGCTTTCAGAACTAGTAGAGGCGGAGCTTCTTCTCAATGAACTGCACGCATTAGTCCCTAAAACCAATCCAAATCGGTGAGGTCGAGAGCTCCCTGGTTGCAGCCGCTACTCCTCTTCCCTACTGCCAGTGCTGCTGGTCTAGTCATTTGCTTTCTGATGCGTTGGAGCCACTGCTCTACTACCAGCCAAATCGGCAACAAAATCTACGCTGCCGCTGCTCTGCTCTCTTTAGGCGTGATGAAGGTCTCCAGGTGGAGGTGAGAGGGGTAGCGGCGCTGAGATAATGATGGGGTTTGGGCCTTTGGGGTGAGTGAGTCATGGGGAGGGGTGAGATGCAAGAGCCGTTCTGCGTGGTTCCACCAAATCGGAGGTACCGGTGTGTCCGCATATGGATGGAATATGCCGTTCTCTGGAACGAGTGGGTTCTGGTTCCTCTACCCAACCAAACACGAGAATGACTCCTGGGAACGGAACGAACCCGTTACGTTCCGCCTGATGACTCGAACCAAACACACCCCTAGGTCTGAATGGTACAAAATGCACTATCCAGGAAACAAGCTAGAATAGTTGACTTGGTAGAATCCATTTGCAGAGTCACGAAAAAGGTACTGCACGGCAGACAAGCTGGATATTAAGGCGTTTCCTGGTCAGGACCGAAATAATTGCACTCGACAAGATGAGGAAATACATTCCATTCTCAGAGAGAAACAGTAACGTGCCACTTCTAGGAAGCACTTACTCAGATGCCTTCAGGACCAATCAAATGCAAACAATAAATATGTGACAAACAGCAGAACTGCAGAAGAGCGCTAACGGCATAATAATCTCTTCATGTGAGGGCAATTATCTACCAAATCCTACGTAGCTACATTAACATAAAATATGCTGGAATGTTTAGCACTTTTCAGCCGTTCTACCACGCCATGAAATTGGAAAATTGGCAACCAGTGGTCTGGGACATCATTCAGCAGGCGATTGAAGACGCAAAAGACATCCAAATATTCAGTATATAACAGGTCCAAGATTGACCATCTGTTGCTTCCTTTCCCCAGGAAAGTCAATTCTATGACATTTGGCAATGGAGCCTAATTTGTGATGCAAATAGAAGTAACTTATACCCTAATCAAATGAAATTATGCAGACATCCAAGTCAGATTTTACAGTTTACAGGTCACTAGTGCCTGGCCATAAGAAATTATTGATGACCTGTGGAACAGCCAGTGAGCTACCTGGATGAGCATCTGATAAATAGTTTCACGATGAGGCTTTTATCAACAGAAGAGAAGACAGTTTACTAAAGAAATGGCATCACATGCAAAGGTCATTTATGTAGACTAGGTACGTGCCCGAGCATTGCCACGGGGGCCAAAATAGTATGTGCCCGTGTGTTGCCACAAGGGCCAAAATAGGTATATGCCCGTGATGGATCTACTTTATTGGGTTACCAAAGATAAGAGATTAATTGTTGTAGTATTTATTTGTTTACAGGCTGTGAATTTATTGCTATTTATTGGGTTAGCACACATGTCTAATCGGTACCAGGTTTTACCATAAATAAATTTCAGAAGGTTGGACGAAGGATTTGACGTAAGAGGGAACAGTACTTTCTTTTTAAGTAGTATAAGTAGAGAAAAGGTTTCGCTTAAGTACACACCTTCAAATCGGTGCACCCAGCACACTAAATATATCACCTGATGACATCAACCTTGAATACGTTAACTACATCTATTGTTTTCTTTAAACAACTAGCAGCACGAACAGAATAGAGAGCAAAAAGATAACTAAAGTACAGTACTTGTAGCAAGATAACATACCAAGGGTATAGACCACAAGTAAATATAAAAATTTGCTAGCAAACGCTATCTTAGTATTGGTTGTTAGAACACTCTCGCAGACAAACAGAATGCTACTTAACCTCAAACTTATCATTCAATCGTCAAAAAAGCAATGGTCAGTTCAATCATGCAGGAGGGGCCATGTATTGCAAGCATTCTATCCCCTGACACTTAATCAATGTCATAGCATCCGAACATTAGATACCTAAGGCTCCTTTTATTGGCAGCATGTCATTATCACAGAACAAACAAAAAGCATGAATAATTAAACAGTAGAAGGCGCAAGCTGTCCCCATTAGAAGCAATCATGATAATCTATTAAGAAACTAGTGCCAATACATTTGAAGAGTCAGATTGGTGGTTAATGTACCTGCATAGGCCAGCCAATGCAAACATGTCGTCTTCAAGGCCCCAACAATTCTGGACCAGCAACTCGCGAGCACCCTCACAGACCAAAAAGAGAGCATGGAGGGCGTGGCGGTCACGTAGCTGGCACCGATGCAATTGCAGGCTCTCGAGTGTGAGGCAGGCGCCGAGATGTTCAGCGGGCCCAGGATCATCATCAATCCTGGCACACCCCTGAAGCCGCAGGGTCTTGAGGTTGCCACAGAAAGCTAGAGCAGCAAGCCAGCCGCCGTCCATCCTGTGCTCAGCAATGGTGAGCTCCTCCAGCATCGCACAGCACCTTCCCACAGCTGCTATGCCGTCGTAGCTGCCTTCGCAACCCACAAGCTCCAGCTTAACCAACCGTTTGCAGCCATGGGCGAGGATTGTGAGGCCGATGTCAGTTACCCCGCCATCTTCACTGGTGCCATACAGAGGCGAGGAAGCGGCAACGATGCGGAGGATCTGGAGGTGCGCAAAGGCAGAGACCGGGCGGAGGGCGAGGTCAGTGCATCGGTGGAGCTCAAGCTCTTGCAGCGTGGCGCAGCCTCCGGCGATATCCATGAGGCCCGCGGACTCGGACGCGGCTGTGGCCGATAAGCGTCGGAGGTTAGGGAACCTGGCGGCGACGACGGCGAGGCCCCTGTCGAGCACATCGTCGGCGAGGAACCGGCAGGCGCCGAGCGGCGGGTCGGCGCCGGGGTCTAGGGTTAGGGAGACCGCGCCGCAGGTGAGGACGGGGGAGGCCCGGGACGGCGCGGCCGGGGCGGCTATGGAGGCCGGGAACAGGTCGAGGACCGCCAGGTCGGGGAAGCGGTAGGGGAGGCGGTGCGTGACGAAGGCCCAGTCCCGCACCGCGAGGCGGCGGCGCAGGCGGCCGGAGAGGCGCATCCACCTCTTGCAGACGAGCGAGGCGGAGGCCGTGAGGTGGGGCTCCGGGAGGTAGGCGAGGACGCGGAGGAGGAGCTCGTCGGAGAAGGCTAGGGTTTGGTCGGGGGCGCGGTCCGGCGACGGCGGCGGCGGGGCCATGGACGCGGTGGGCGAGTGCGGCGGCTTCCCGGGGAGCAGCCAGAGGTCGGGCCAGCCCTTGAGCCCGTCGCGGTGGAGGCCGCGGCCGGCGCTGAGGGAGCTGCGGTCGGGCTCAGGCATTTCTCGGCGCTGTTGTTGCACTTCCTCCGAACGGCGCGGCGCCAGGCCGCCGCATGGCCCGGCTCCCCCGGCCGCGACCGACGGGCCTGCGGCGAGGGCGGCGGCGCTTCGGTTTCAGGCGTCGGGAAACGGCGATTGTGCGGCGCGGCGCGGCGCGGTGGGGGATCTGAGGTTTCGGAAAAAAGAGAGAGATTGCGGTGGAGGGTTTTTGCGTGGGATTTGGAAAACGGAGTTGGCGCTTGAGGCGCGGGGGGCGCGGGATAATAAGAAGAGGGTGTAGATTCCGTTGGGGCTCTGGGCCAGGCAAGTGTGTGGTGGTGGGGAAAAGTTTTTCAAATCCTTTCCTTGTCTCCGTCTGTGAAGTGTGAACCTCTTCCTGTGTCTCCCATCTTCTCCAAGGAAAAAACGGAGCTTTTCTTCTCGTGTGTTCCGTTGCCGAGCTGGTCGATGTAATTAAACTCTATTTAAATTTCTAAATAATAAACTGTTCGTTGTGAAGGACGAGGGAGGGATGGAGCTTGCTAGGAACAATCGGCCTCATCACTCGTCGTGGTAGTGGCGGAGTCAGTACATTCAGGCCGTGATGGATATGCATGTACTCACCGTGCCGTGCCGTGCCGCGGCGGCATTAGGTTTACGGCGCCTGCCTTTCCCTTTCCTTGACCATTAAAGTGGTCGCCTAGTTTTTCCTTAAAGGCTAGTAGGTTAACTGCTCTAGTACTTCGAAAATAAAGTCTGCAGTTGCGATTGCTCTAGGTCATCGCAGGGTTTGTTTTCTCTTTCCTGCTGCCCGCTTCTGTTACGGGAGTAGAGTACTTATTTTTGCAGCGAATTCGGTTACGGAGGCTAGAGGGCCGAAAGGCCACAACGAGCCAACCAAAGGATGGGCTGGGATAATTCTGTTGCTTGTACGGATCAACGGTTTGGGCCGATTTTTCTTAAGACAGTACAAACACCCTCATACACATGCGCATATACTCACCTCACCTCTAAGAGGGCAATTCCTATTTGGCGTCGCAGGCGCCCGTTACAGTGCAATCTGCAAACGGGCGCCTGCAGCAGTCCGAGCTGGGCCGGCCCGTTCTACGTTTTTCTTTTCTGGAAAGGATAAAAAAAAACCAGTGTGACCCAGATTCGAACTCAAGACCACTCCATAGAAAGCAAATCGAAGTAACCACCATGACACCACCATGGACCATGCATTCTTTCTTCTTTCCACCTTTTTATTCCTTTCTGTTCGCGAAGCTTTCCCTTTTCTTTTCTTCGTTTCTTTTTCTTAAATGCGCGAGTATTTTTTTAAAGAAAATTTCAAATTCGCCGGAGCTTTTTTTTCTAATTCTACTTTTTTCGCATTTGGTGAACTCTTTTTTGAATTCGGTGAACTTTTTTTGAATTCGATGAAGTTTTGTTCACAATCGATGAACTTTTCTCAAACCCGGTGAACTTTTTTCCAAACCCGGTGAACTTTTTTCCAAACCAGGTGAACTTTTTTCGAATTCGGTGAACTTTTTTTCAAATCCGGTGAATTTTTTGCAAACCCGGTGAACTTTTTTCGAATTCGGTGAAATTTTTTCAAATCCGGTGAACTTTTTGTCAAATCTGGTGAACTTTTTTCAAATATGATGAACTTTTTTCAAATACGGTGAACTTTTTTCAAATACGATGAACTTTTTTTTTGAAATCTAGTGAACTTTTGTCAAAATCAATAAACTTTTGTTTCAAATTTGATGAACTTTATTTCAAAATCAATGAACTTTTTTCAAAATCACGATCTTTTTTCTAATTAATTCAAAAAAATTAGGTGGTATAGTAGATGAATAAAATAGCGTTGCAGCTCTGTTATTATGCTGTCGCCTCTGGTGCTAATCAACAATGGCAAGTAGGTCATCTGGCTAGTAGCACCTGTATGTTAACACGATGTGATAAGTTCAAATCCTGTAGAGAGCATTATTATTTTCCAGTTTTTTTGGCGAGGTTTTTGCGTTCCCTGGTCACCACGGTTCGTGGGCCGGCCCAACAAGGGGCGCTGCAGGCGCCAGGAGCGCGAACGGGCGCCTGCAGCGCCGTATAGGAGCTCCCCTCTAAGAGAGCACGCGCACACGTAGTCGCACACCCTACCCTATGAGTGTTGGAAATATGAGCAATTTACCATATGACTTTATTAATAGAAATACTAGATAAATCATGACTAAAATAGCAGAGATAAAGCAAGTCATGTGATTTGACAGAGACAAGATAAACAACATCTACAAATATGAACTAGAACAGAATATATCTAGAGCAGACAGTAGAACAAGGAACTGTGACAGGAGCTCTAACAGGAAAAACAAGATCACGTACGGGACAGCAGCACTGGACAGGCACCAGTCTCCCTGAGCTCCCGTCGCTCCCACGCTCCGCTCTGCTCCCGCCGCCGGCCACTCCGGCCCGCGGCAGCCACCAGCCCTCGTCGCTGCCCGCTCGCGGCACCTGCGCCACCCCATCGGTCCATGGGACGCTCCCGCGCCCACTCCCGCTCCTCCTCTTCGGGGGGCAGCGCGGGATGGGGCACGCCCGCCTCCGTGCCTGACCCTGCTCGGTCTGGCGGTCCATCCGCTGTGCCGGTCGCTGCCCCGTCCCCGCGCCGGTCAACGCCAGATCCGGCTGCTGCGCCGCGTTTTCTGCTCCGGGGCGAGGGATCCAGCGCGGCCGCCCCGTCCAGCCCGGCGGATCTGGCCATGCCCCCCCCCAAATGGAACGCCCCCGTCTTAAGTCTGTTGTGGTTGCTCCTCCCTCC
>NC_041391.1:495763482-495767909 GCF_002162155.2 Triticum dicoccoides | reverse complement strand
CCCTCGTGCCGCCCCGTTCGAGCCACAAGGTCGTCGTCTCCTTGCCAGCCATGGACCACGCCGTCTTCGTCCTCCGTCACCACGCTGTCACCCTCACCGCCGTCGGTGGGAAGGGCATCACCAACCCGCTCATGGTGGGGCAGGCCATCGAGGAGCAGGTGCGCGTCTCGCCGCACCTGATGCGGGTCACGGAGCACGACCCCGAGGACTTCTTCGTCCACTTCGACCTGCCGGCGCTGCGAGACAACGCAGTGGCATGCGACTTCGTCATGGTGGATGGCATCCGCTTCAACATCGCTCCCTGGCACGACAACGACCACGCCGCACTCCTGAAGCTCAACCTGCACGTTCGGGTCGTCATCGAGAAGCTGCCGATGCACTTCTGGTCCATCGAGGGCGCCGAGGAGGCCCTGGGTGACCTCTGCGTCGTTGACCGCCTCGACAGCCGCACCTACGAGCGCGACCACACGAAGATGTTTGCCTGCTGGGTGTGGGTTTGGGATGTCGCTCACATCCCGACCAAACGCACCCTGTGGGTGACCAAGCGCGGCGCTGGGCGGGTGATAGAGATGCTGGGCTACTCGTCGTCCGATCGCAAGGTGGCCCCTCCTTCAAACGTCAAGCGCTACGACCTGCTGATCCATGTCGACCGCGTCGAGGATTGGGCGCCCTCCCACTCGCCGCGCACCTCCCACTTCACCCAGAGCGGGTTGCCCTCCTCCGACTCGGACGATGGCTCCCCCCTCCACCGCATGGACCCTGGCGTCTGGTACAAGGGCGTGGAGGACGGCCAGGGGCGCGGCCGCCGCCAAGCCCCAAGGGTGGAGTCATCTGGTTGTCATGGCCTGTCTCTCCACGGACAGCGCCGCGACCATGACGACGACGGGTGCCAGGGCGATGGGCGGCGCTCCTGGAAGGACACCCTGCTGGGCAGGGGCCGCGCCCCCATCGACAAGACACCAGCGGCGGATGCCTCCTCATCTAGGCGCAGGAGCCGCTCCCCTACGCCGCGTCACCACAGCGGCACGCAGCGTGGCCGCAGCCTGGAGAGGTGCCATGAGAAGCGCTCCAACGACCGTGCTGCCTCCGGCGCCACCCCGCCCCTGCCGCTGCGCCATGCGACCCCGCCTCCGCCTCCACCCTGCGACATCGACCCCATCGCCGACTTCTTCGCCAAGGCCACGCAGCCACTCGAGACGCCCCCCAGAGTCGACTGCATACAGTTTGAACTTGACACCACGATCGAGGCCACACTCTCTGCACCTCTCGTCTTCTCCGCACTGAGCCCGCTCCTCGCCCTCCGAGTGCAGCCTTCCTCCTCGACGCTGGAGGTGCAACTGGGCGCGGTCACTCGACGCGTCAGTGACATGGCGATCACGCCGGAGGAAAATGCTGCCCAGGACCACGCCCTCTTCATCGACCCGCCACCGCCAATTATCAAGACGCCCCCGCCGCGCAAGTCTGCACCACCCAAGTCTCGATCAAGGGCCCCCTCCGCCCCTGTGCGTCAGAGCGCAAGGCAGGCGCTGATGAACTGCTCGATCCCAGTGGCAGAGCGAGCTGCATTCCGCATCATCCGGGAGCTGGGGATGCTGGGACCAAAGGACAGGATGACCCCGGAGGCTGCTGAGGCGCTCGTCCGCCGCTTCAAGGAGCCCCCGACCAGCGACGACATCGCCTGCATCGCCAAGCTCACTCGCCTAGACGAGGCGGCCCTCCTTGTAGCTGCAGGCCTTGCTGGACCTGACGAAGCTGCCACTGATGGCCAGTAGTTCCATATGTTAGTAGTCTTCATTAGCGCTAGTCTCCGACGGTGGCTGACCTTATGTCAGTTAGAGTTAGGATCTAGTTTCCGGATGATGCTCTGTAATTGTAGCTGTGGTTCGTCATGTAGCTGGCGCCGGCGAGAGTTGGGGCCTATTGGTGGTCGTCGGCGCCCCCCTGGTAGATTGGTTGTGTACTTGTGTTTCAGTATCATCTATTCAGTAAACCCTTCGGAG
The DNA here is from genome assembly GCF_002162155.2 of Triticum dicoccoides. Classification (NCBI taxonomy): domain Eukaryota; kingdom Viridiplantae; phylum Streptophyta; class Magnoliopsida; order Poales; family Poaceae; genus Triticum; species Triticum dicoccoides. The sequence goes on along the minus strand of NC_041391.1, from coordinate 495,765,909 downwards.
AAACATTGGTGTCCCCATGATTGAAAACCTCTGTCCAATTCTCTCATGGAATGTTCGGGGCCTGAATTCGCCAGCTAGAAGAGCCGCTGTTGCTGAAATTGTTGTTTGCCATCGCCTTGGTATTCTATGTCTGCAAGAAACAAAAATCTCCACCGGGACTACTGATTTGGCCAGAGAAGTTGGAGGTGCAAAACTCAGAGACTGCGTTGTGCTGCCTGCTTTAGACACTAGGGGGGGTGCTGCCATCTTCTGGGACCCTGATGTTGTGGAGATCACCTCTCATGCAATTGGACAGTTTGCTATAACTGCTCAAGCTAGACTCAAAGCTTCAGGCAAATCCTTCTGGTTGACTACCGTCTACGGGCCAACCGATGATGAGAGGAAAGAAGATTTCCTGACTGAAATAAGAAGCTCGGCCCCCAAGCTGGACAACCTTGGCTGATTAACGGAGATTTCAACACAATTTATGAAGCCAGAGACAAGAACAATGACCGAATAAACCGCAGAATCATGGGCAGGTTCAGAAGTGCCATTGACTCAGCTGAACTCAGAGAGATCAAATGCAAAAACAGAAGATTTACATGGAGCAACGAACGAGAAAGACCAACCCTCGAGAGCATCGACAAGTTTTTCTGTAACATCAATTGGGAAGCCCTTTTTCCTTCAGTTATCCCGATGGCCGCTTCTACGGCTTGCTCTGACCATTGCCCTCTCCTCCTGGTGGACGCCACCTCCCCAAGGAAAAAAGCAAAGTTCCGGTTCGAATCCTTCTGGCCAAAATTCCCACATTTTCACGAGACGGTGGAGAGAGCTTGGAGCAGGCCAGTCAACCACTCCTGTGCTTTCGTTAGGCTGAAGCTGAAACTTTTGAGAACAGCAAAAGATCTGAAAATTTGGAGCAAGACACACTTCAGTGATGCAAGACTGCAGTTCCACATTGCTACTGAATTAATTCTTCATCTTGATATCGCCCAAGAAACCCGTTTGTTGACCCCGCTTGAACTCGCACTGAGGAAGAAACTAAAAACTAGACTGCTTGGTCTTGCTGCTATCGAGCGCGTCCAAAAGAGACAGGCATCCAGAGCTACATGGCTGCGAGTGGGGGATGCAAACACAAAAATTTTCAATGCAAAGATAAACTCAAGGCATCGCAAAAACTTTGTTGCTGCACTGAAAACAAATCAAGGAGTGCTCACGGCACATGAAGACAAGGAAGATTGCATATTTGAACACTTCAACAACCAGCTCAGATCCAAGCAAGATTGCACAAAAATGATCAATTGGAATGAGCTCCAACTGCCATTAGTTCAAGGTGGGCGACTGGACAACCCTTTCACCGAAGAGGAGATTTGGAATGCTATCAAAGCCATGCCCCCGGAAAAAGCTCCGGGCCCTGACGGCTTCAACGGTGTTTTCTTCAGAGCTTGCTGGTCGACGATCAAACACGACATCCTTGAGGCCTTCCACCAGTTCCACCGCCTGGCAGGTGATCTCAAACCCTTAAACATGTCACTGGTTGCTCTCCTGCCAAAGAAGGATGGCGCTGAAACGGTGGCTGACTATCGTCCTATAAGCTTAATTGTAACGCCCCGGATCCGATGCGCCAGGTGTCTGCCAGTTATTCGCCGTCATTGCCATGTCATTTGCTTGCGTGTTGTATTTTATCATGTCATCATGTGCATTTCATTTTGCATACGTGTTCGTCTCATGCATTTGAGCTTTTTCCCCGTTGTCTGATCTGCCATCCGGCACTCCTATGCCCTCCGGCGTTCCCCTTTTTTCTCCTGTTGTGAGTGGGTGTTAAACTTTCTCGGAATGGACCGAGTCTTGCCAAGCGGCCTTGGTATAGCACCCGTAGACCGCCTGTCAAGTTTCGTGCCATTTGGAGGTCGTTTGGTACTCCAACGGTTAATCGCGTAGCCCGAAACCCCCCTTCTCTTTGCATCCCAACACCCCTTCCAAAGTGGCCCAAAACCCAGCAAACTCCCCTCCATGCTCTCGGTCGTTCGATCACGATCGCGTGGCCGAAAACCCCTCCTTATTTGGACTCTCCTAGCTCCCTCTACCTATATATATGCCCTCCCCCCGAAAATTTGCGGATGAAAACCCTAGATCCATCCCTTCCGCGCCACCGGACACGTCCGGCCGCAGCCGGACATGTCCGCCGCCGCTGCTCCCAGCCTCTCACGTCGCGCCACGTCAGCTCCCCGCCGCCGTCTCCACCACGGGCCCGCTCGGCCCATCCGCGGCCCGCCCCGGGCCGATCCGGGACCGAAGCCGCCCGCGCGCCGCCGCGGCCCCGCGCCGGCGCCCGCCGCCGTCCGCCGCCGACCAGGCGCCGCGCCGCCGCCTGGCGTCCCTCGCCGCCTCCCGCCCGGTGGCCGCACCGCCCGGCTGCGCCCCGCGCCGGCCAATGGAGGTCCTTCC
>NC_041391.1:495738330-495763045 GCF_002162155.2 Triticum dicoccoides | reverse complement strand
CCGCCCCTCCGCGACCCCGCCGCGCCTCGCCGGCCCTGCGCCGCCGCCGGCCCCGCCGCCCCGACCTTGCCGTTGCTTCGCCTCGGCTTCCGCGCGCTCGTCGGAGCCGGATCCACCCCTGGTGGGACAAGATCAACCAGTACCCCCAACCAAACGTGCCTGCCCCGTCCCCGGATCTCTCCATCCCGGATCCCTCCGTCCCGCGTTGACTTTTCGCGGAGGTAATTTTCCACTAAGTCCCCAAAATATTTTGCATAATGTTGCCATGTTCATCGCATCATATCTCTGCATCCGTAGCTCCGTTTTGTGCGTGTAATATGTCAAATTGTTCGTCTCAACGAGTACATCATTTCATTCTATTGCACCATGTTCATTTGAGCTCATCTTGATGCCTAAATCATCGCTGCAAGAGTGCTTCATAATGTTGTCTGTTGTCTGTTAACAGAACATGCTCTTTTGTCATTTTTGCCACGATTGATGTGTGCATCCTATGAGGTTGATGTCTACATGTGTTTTTATCTATGCCATGTCTTCTTTACAGAGGTGCTTACCATGTATTTTTGTGATCAATGTGGTGACTAGCACAAGCATGCAAACTAGGCTTCGTGATATTGCTGATTTTAGTCCCTGTTCTGCTGTTATTTTTATGCCATGTAAACTTGATGCTACAGAGAGATCCATGCTTATTTTGAGATACTTCAGTAAGGATATTTTGAACATATGGTTGTTCTCTATCCATTCATGCCCTTGTTTGCAATTATGGAGTAGTCTAACATGTCATTTTCGTGCTCTACTTTTGCTTTAAAATGTTTCCTGGCAGATTGTTTACATATTCAATTTTGGCAAGGTTGTTGTAGTTGATCCTTGCATGCTATGAACTTGTTCTTGCCTTGGTTTGTTTTATAAACATGTCTTCTTGCTGATGCTATGCTTATCTTGTCATGCAATGACTTGTGGTGAGTGAATCAAGCTTGTTAAGTAGTGTACTTGCTGTTACTGTTTTGCTAGGTTGAATCTGTTATTTCGTGATGCTATGTAAACCTGCTGCTACTAGTCATTCTATGCATAATCTGGAGATGTTCACTAAGGGTATTTTGTTCTACATGTCATGCTATATCCATACATGCCCTTGGTTGCATTTATAGATTGCTGTAGCTTGTTGTAATATTGCACCAAAGTTGCTAAATAATGTTGCTGTCAGCCTATTAACGTTAAGTTCAGTTGTTGCCATGATTGTTGTTAGTGATCTATGCACCCTATGAACTTGATATTGCCATGCTTAGCTTCATAAACATGCCTTCTTACTGTTGCTTGCCTTGCCATGCCATGTAATACGCTGTGGTGAGTGGTACAAACTCACCAACATGCCTAATTATCGTTGTTCCTGCCATGTATGAATCTGTATTATAACTTGCTATGTTTACGTGGGTGCCATCATATTTTCTGATCCTTTTTGGCTTATGGTTAGTAAGGGACTTTTCTTCTATGCATTTAGTAGTATCATGCCATGCCTTTGTTTGCCATAATAAGTTCCTGTAACATGTTGTTTGATAGCTCTAAACACTGCAACCTGATGTTATTTTCTGCAAAGTCTGAAACTATTATTATTTGCAATCTTGCCATGTGTGTTTGAGCATGTTCTAGTGATTTCTGGAGATAGCTTAGTGTTCATGTTTTGTTAGGCTTTACCTGCACATCATGTCCATGCCTTTTGTTATCAGGTTGAGCTGCTGTAGCATATTGTTTTGATGCTTGCAATATGCCTAGTTACTGTTTTGGACAGATTGTTGTTATGCCTTGTATAGAGTGTATGTGTTGCACCGTTGCTCCGTTTTGAGTGTGCTCTATATGAAACTTGCTTGATTTTGCATGTAGTTCCATATTATCATGTTGCACCCATGTTTTGAGGTGTTTGCTTGATGTTTGAATGCATTTTGCATCAATGCCATGTTTAACTTGTTTTGCTCATATCTTCTAGGCCGTAGCTCCGAACTAAATGAACTTCATATGTAACTTGACTAGAATCTCGTGTAGATCATCTTGGTGCATCTTAACTTGCTGTTTAACAACTTCAACTTAATGTTTGTTCAGATCTGGACTAATTTCGAAACTTGCATATGAGGACTTACCGGAATTGTTATATGTTGTTCCCGGCCTCATTTAAACTTGCCTTGATGTGTTGCTCTTGTTTGCATCATCTCTTGCCATGAGTAGCTTCATGTAATCTTGTCTTGCATCATACTTGTTTGTGCATCATGCCTTGTTCATGTGTGGTGTGTTTACCATGTTGTGTGCTTCTTTTCGATAGTTCCTGTTTCGTTGCGATCGTGAGGATTCGTTCGTCTATGCTTGGTTCGGCTTCATCCGTTCGTCTTCTTTATGGACTCGTTCTTCTTCCTTGCGGGATTTCAGGCAAGATGACCGCTACCCTGGATCTCACTACTATCATTGCTATGCTAGTTGCTTCGTTCTATCGCTTTGCTGCGCTACCTATCACCTGTTTATCAAGCCATCCCAAATTGCCATGAACCTCTAACCTTTGACACCTTTCCTATGCAAACCATTGCTTGGCTCTGTTACCGCGTTGCTCAGCCCTCTTATAGCGTTGCTAGTTGTAGGTGAAGTTGAAGATCGCTCCATGGTGGACAGGATTTTGTTGGGATATCACAATATCTCTTATTTAATTAATGCATCTATATATTTGGTAAAGGGTGGAAGGCTCGGCCTTATGCCTGGTGTTTCGTTCCACTCTTGCCGCCCTAGTTTTCCGTCATACCGGTGTTATGTTCCCGGATTTTGCGTTCCTTACGCGGTCGGGTGATTTATGGGACCCCCTTGATAGTTCGCTTTGAATAAAACTCCTCCAGTAAGGCCCAACCTTGGTTTTACCATTTGCCTCACCACCACCTACATTTCCCTTGGGAGTAATTAACCCGAGGGTCATCTTTATTATAGCCCCCCCGGGCCAATGCTTGTCTAAGTGTTGGTCCAAACTAGAGCACCGTGCGGGACCATCCCTTGGCAACTTGGGTTACGTCGGTACCTGTACGCTTAGCTTATCCGGTGTTGCCCTGAGAACGAGATATGTGCAGCTCCTATCGGGATTGTCGGCGCATCGGGCGGCTTTGCTGGTCTTGTTTTACCATTGTCGAAATGTCTTGTAACCGGGATTCTGAGTCTGATCGGGTCTTCCTAGGAGAAGGTATATCCTTCATTGATCGCGAGAGCTTATCATGGGCTAAGTTGGGACACCCCTGCAGGGTATAATCTTTCGAAAGCCGTGCCTACGGTTATAGGCAGATGGGAATTTGTTAATGTCCGGTTGTAGATAACTTGACACCAGATCGGATTTAAAACGCATCAACCGTGTGTGTAGCCGTGATGGTCTCTTTTCGGCGGAGTCCGGGAAGTGAACACGGTTTTGGGTTATGTTTGACATAAGTAGGAGTTCAGGATCACTTCTTGATCATTGCTAGCTTCACGACCGTTCCTTTTGCTCTCTTCTCGCTCTTATTTGCGTATGTTAGCCACCATATATGCTTAGTCGCTGCTGCAGCCTCACCACTTTACCCCTTCCTTTCCCTTTTAGCTTTGCTAGTCTTGATACCCATGGTAATGGGATTGCTGAGTCCTCGTGGCTCACAGATTACTACAACAACAGTTGCAGGTACAGGTTATGCGATGATCATGACGCGAGAGCGATGCTTGCTTGCGTTGAGTTCTTCTTCTGCTTCTTCGATCAGGGGATAGGTTCCAGGTCGGCAGCCTGGGCTAGCAGGGTGGATGTCATTTGAGTTTCTATTTGTGTTTCATCCGTAGCCGGATGATGCTCTTATGTATTGTGATGTTGTATTCGTGTGGCATTGTATGCCTCTTGTATGTATCCCCATCTGTCGGTGTCAAAACCGGTGGATCTCGGGTAGGGGGTCCCGAACTGTGCGTCTAGGCGGATGGTAACATGAGACAAGGGACACGATGTTTTACCCAGGTTCGGGCCCTCTCGATGGAGGTAAAACCCTACGTCCTGCTTGATTAATATTGATGATGTGTGTTACAAGAGTGGATCTACCACAAGATCAAGGAGGCTAAACCCTAGAAGCTAGCCTATGGTATGATTGTTGTTCGTCCTAAGGACTAAAGCCATCCAGTTTATATGGACACTGGAGAGGGCTAGGGTTACACAGAGTCGGTTACAATGGTAGGAGATCTACATATCCGTATCGCCAAGCTTGCCTTCCACGCCAAGGAAAGTCCCATCCGGACACGGGACGAAGTCTTCAATCTTGTATCTTCATAGTCTTAGAGTCCGGCCGATGATGATAGTTCGGCTATCCGGACACCCCCTAGTCCGGAACTCCCTCAGTAGCCCCTGAACCAGGCTTCAATGACGACGAGTCCGGCGCGCATGTTGTCTTCGGCATTGCAAGGCGGGTTCTTCCTCCGAATAACTTATAGAAGATTGTGAACACCAGGATAGTGTCCGGCTTTGCAAAATAAATTCCACATACCACCGTAGAGAGAATAATATCACACAAGTTCAATCTGCTGACGTATTTTGTGGCGTGACGTCACACCATTACCAAGCCTTTACTCGAATTGTTTTTATTGTTCCACCTCCGCACGTTTAGCGATGCGGTTTCCTTGGCATGTCTTGTCGAAGCAGAGATCGTGTTCCCCTTATTGCGGGATTCCCATCAATACGGACGTGGGCAACCCAACTGCGCCATTGATTGTGACGCTTGGGAGATAAGCGAGTTTTACCAGGCCGGTGGGGACACATGTTTTTGTCCGCCCATATAAGGGGATAAAGATCCACTCCTTTTACCTGCGCCTTCTTCCTCCTTGGCTTATCCATCTCCGCGAACTCGAGCTCCAGCGCCCAAGTCCGCACTTCTCACCTCAACCTTCTCCAACTATGTCCGGAGCGGGAGGCAAGTGGATGGCCTCCTCCGTCACGGAGGGGCAGATCCAGAAGCTGCGCGTCGCCGGATACTTGTCCAGCGACATCGCGCATCGGCTCCCCGACGAGGGAGAGCTCATCCCCACCCCCAGGCCCCATGAGAGGGTAGTATTTCTTCCCCATTTCCTCCCCGGACTGGGCTTCCCACTTCATCCCTTTGTCCGGGGGCTCATGTTCTACTACGGCCTAGATTTCCATGATCTGGCCCCGAATTTCATCCTCAACATCTCGGCGTTTATCGTCGTGTGCGAGGCCTTCCTCTGCATCCATCCCCACTTCGGCTTGTGTCTCAAGACCTTCAGTGTCAAGACGAAGGTTGTGAAGGGCAGCCAAGCGGAGTGCGGAGGCGCCATGGTGGGCAGGATGTCCCACGTTACGTGGATGGAGGGCACTTTCGTAGAAACCATCAAGGGGTGGCAATCGGGGTGGTTCTACATCACCGAGCCGCGTGACCCTGATTGGGCAGCGGCCCCCGAATTCAGATCCGGCATCCCTAAACGGCTCACCTCCTGGAAAGAGAGCGGCCGGATCTGGGGGGATTCGGAGGAGTTGACCGAACTCCAGGCCTGTATCCAGAAGCTGTGGACAAGAAGCTCAAGCTTGTCAACGTAGTCCAGGTCATGCTCATCCGCCGGATTCTCCCGTGCCAACGACGGGGCTTCAACATGTGGGAGTTTGATCCGGCGCAGCACCAGACCCTGAGCGGGCTCTTCGACACTACGTACAAAGATGTCTGGAAGGTGCTGTTCAAGGGTGCCGAAGCTCCCGCATCTGCTACCGAAGATCGCGGATTCCGCTCGTAGCATCCAGCTGACGAGGTAGGGTGATTTCACCGCTTGTTTTCCATTGTTTGACTCTATGCGGGATCTAAACTCCCTTTACCTTTGTCAGGAATGGCTGGCGAAGGCCGAACGGACTATCTGTCCAGCCCCATTGCCAGAGGCCCCAGCGGACGCCCGCCTAATGGGGCTGCTGGCTCCGGCACCCCATGTGGTGCCGGAGAAGAAGGCCAAGAAGAAGGCCATGGGGACTCGGAAGAGTTCCCGTTTTCAGGTGCTATCGGATGATGAATCCGAGGCCGACTCCTCCCACCAAGGCGAGGAGGAGAAGAAGGAAGCCTCTCCCCCAGCGGGGGGAGGAAAGAAAAGGAAGGCCTCCCCAACAAGGGAGGCCGAGGGGTCCAAGAAGGGAAAAACTCCTTCCCTCGGACTGCTCCGCCAACGCCAGCGACGACGACAAGGACTGGCCTCCAAGGTCCAAGCCCCTGGCGAGATCGTAAGTATCCGGACTCCCGAATAACTTCAAGGTTTTTCCTTTTCGCCACATAACGTCTTTTTAATGCCGCATACAACCCTGCAGTCCGCCCAAGGATGATCTTCCCGCTTCGTCGAGCGGGTCCTTAGGTGCGTCGGATATGGATTCCCTTCCGACTGCCTCCACCCCCCGCGCCGCGGATGATGCCGAGGTGGGATCCCGGGAAGGGACCCACCAGGAGGCGGAGGCCCCGGAGGTGTCACAGGACAACCTCCCGGACTTTGCACCGGACTCAGCCCCGGAACCCACAGTGGCTCCGGAGTCCGGCGGGCGACCCCTTCGTAAGAAGGGCAAGACCGTGACGCTGGCTTCCTCCGTCCAACCGGAGGTGCTAGATAATTTGCTGGAGGCGCTCAACGGCGCCTCCATCGAAGAGGAACACCGCACTGTTATGAGTGCAGTGATTCAGAAGGTACAGCTCGCCAAGAGCGGGCTGACCGAAGCCTGCAGGAGCCTTCTAACAGGCTTTGAGGTAAGAATTTCAATATGCATAAAATGGTACCGCATAGACAGTTGCCCCTGATGCTCGGTTCGGTGTTCGAAAAGAAAAGCCGGACTGAGGATCTAAAAAGATATACGCAGGAGTCCTAAAAAATATGTCAATATGGGATTGCAGGCTGCGCTGCTGACCTCTGCCGCACTGACTGCGGAGGTCAATACTTTAAAGGAAAAACTCGAGCGGTCCGAGAACGAGCTCGGCCGTGCCAAGAAGCAGCTCGAGGATAAGGAAGGTGAGTAACACCTTACTAAAATTGTACCTTATAGAAAAGGATTTTGGTTGCAAAAAGAATGACAAGGATAACGCGGGTATTGCAGGGGCCACTAACGAGGTGGCGACCCTGAAAGAGGCGGTGGCCGCAACCGAACGAAATGCGGCCGCAGAGCGCACCGAGCGAGAGAAACAGGAGGCGCGAGTGGCGGAGGTACAGCAAGAGCTCCAGGATCTCGTGAGAAAACATGAGAGCCTGGAGCGTGACTCGAAGACTCGAGAGTCTGAGCTTGCAACGGCTCTTGAGAGTGCCAAAGCCGCGAAGGCCGAAGCCTACAAGGCCCTCCAGGGGATTGAGGTGGTGAAGAAAATAGCAGCGGGTAAGGCATTTTTCATGCAAAGTAAGCATGTGAGTGTTAATTACCTGTTGCTTACCCGAATTCGAAGCTCTCTAGGAGCGTTCGCAGATCTTCCTCGCAGCGTGTCCGATGCTGCCGCATTCTACCGGGCCGAGGAGGGGAGCTCGACGGAGAAGGTCTTCTGGTCTCAGTATGCTGAGGCCGGACATCCGGTGCCCCTTAGCGACCAGCTGAAGCAGCTGGTCGAGCTCCACAAGGCGGCCGAACAGGCCATTAAGGGCCTCATAGTTCAGCTGTGGCCTAAGGAGGCCATGTCTGGGAGCTACTTCGGCTTGGTGCGGCGGCTGGTGGATGCGTGCCCGCGGGTTGAAGTCATCAAGCACTCCGCCTGTATTGAGGGTGCCCGTCGGGCCCTTGCCCGTGCGAAGGTGCACTGGGGCAAGATGGATGCCGAGAAGCTTGTGACGGACCCACCACCAGAGGGCAAGGAGCATCGCAAGCCCGAGATGTATTATAAGAGTGTGATGAAGGGCGCCCGCACTATTGCGGGGGAGTGCTCCAAAGATGTATTTTTTGAGTAGAATCGCATTTTGTTATCCTGTGCGCTGAAAACTTAGTTCATATGTGCTAAGCAACGCTTGTTAATTTAAAATATTACCTTCTGTGCGGCTGTTTATCAAATCTGAGAGATGGCAAGTCGTCGGCTTCAGCCCCCATGCCACGAGTGCTGGGGTGTTCGGGATAAACTTGAGCACTCTTGTTCCCATTTTTGGGTCCATCTAGGGAGGCGCTCAACGCAGCGAACAAGGCAACCGGACTTATAATGCTTGAACACTCTCACTTAGCCATAGAATTCTATAATTTTAAATTTCGGCGAAGCCCCTAGTCTTTGGAAGGCCGAATTTGGGGCGCTATCCACGCCTGCGCCGGACAAGATCCGGTTCCTCGCTCTAAGCGGCATAAGTCTTTAAGGACTCGCACAAACCTCTCGAACAGCGACCGGCTCTCACCTCATCATGACGGTCAGTTTTAGGTTTCTCCACTGAGGCGTTAACCCAGCTCAACTGGGGCGCAATCGCAGTGGTTCTCCCAGTGCTACCTTAGACGATACAACGGAACGTAAGGTACCAAAATATGGGAGCCGGGCAAACCCAACTATTGACCCAAGACATGATTCGGAGCCGATGCATATAATGCTATAAGTTCGGGGTGCCGCACTTGTGAAAGTGTTCGGACTTGTCACACCATGATGCGGGAACCATAAGCCCCTGGTGCGTTTTAACCGTACCAAAGTGTACGGATGCGACATGTCGTAAATAAACATATGTATGAAAAAGAAATGCAGTTATAAGCAAAAAGGTGCTGCATTGTTTTATTCAATAAGTGCTGCTATGAATGCAGAACGATACAAATAGTGCGATAAGCAAGGGATGGGACTATTAAACATGTCCCCCTCCAGGGGTAGGCTGCAGACTGGTGTATAAAAATGCTCGTAATGGAGACCACCTGTATATTCGTTGTAGCCTTTGGTCCTTCCCTGGCTGTTGCATAGTGAGTTCGGCAGGTCTGCTGCCAGACAGGGCCTCTGACGAACGGAGTCCTATAGGTAAAAAATAAAAGGTAAAAAGAAAAAAGAACGACACACTTGAGAGCCCCTGGTGTGGTTGAGCCACAGTCTGGGCTTATTGTGGTCGTGCCCCTCTCCCCATGCCCATGGTATCTTCAGAGTGTAATGGTGTACGCGAAGGACCTGTTTGGACGTTTTGCAGGGGCTGGGGTTGGGGCCGCACTGCTACGCGTGCTCGGAACGTGCCAGGTGGTCTTGTTGTAGGTTACTCCGGGCACGCTTAGCTATGTCCGGCCGCTTAACGGCCAGACTCGAGAATTGCCTTAAGAGGCTGCATTGTACTTCTGCCGCGAGAGCTGCTGTATGTTCCTCCGTTCGGATAGAACGTTCAGTGTTTCCGTTGACCGTGATGACTCCTCTAGGGCCTGGCATCTTGAGCTTGAGGTATGCATAGTGCGGCACCGCGTTGAACTTTGCAAATGCGGTACGTCCGAGCAAGGCATGATAGCCGCTGCGGAACGGGACTATGTCGAAGATTAACTCCTCGCTGCGGAAGTTATCCGGGGATCCGAAGACCACTTCCAGTGTAACTGAGCCTGTACAATTGGCTTCTACACCTGGTATGACGCCTTTAAAGGTCGTCTTGGTAGGTTTAATCCTTGAGGGGTCTATGCCCATTTTGCGCACTGTATCCTGATAAAGCAGGTTCAGGCTGCTGCCACCGTCCATCAGGACTCTGGTGAGGTGAAATCCATCGACGATTGGGTCTAGGACCAATGCAGCGAATCCGCCGTGGCGGATGCTGGTGTTGGGGAACGTAGCAGAAATTCAAAATTTTCCTACGTAACACCAAGATCTATCTATGGAGAGACCAGCAACGAGTAGAAAGGGGAGTGCATCTACATACCCTTGTAGATCGCTAAGCGGAAGCGTTCAAGTGAACGGGGATGATGGAGTCGTACTCGTCGTGATTCAGATCACCGATGATCAAGTGCCGAATGGACGACACCTCCGCGTTCAACACACGTACAGCCCGGTGACGTCTCCCACGCCTTGATCCAGCAAGGAGAGAGGGAGAGGTTGAGGAAGACTCCATCCAACAGCAGCACAACGGCGTGGTGGTGGTGGAGGAGCGTGGCAATCCCGCAGGGCTTCGCCAAGCACCATGGGAGAAGAGGAGGAGAACTTGGGAGAGAGGGAGGGGCTGCACCAAAGGCATAAGGTATGTTTGGGAGGCCCTCCTACCCCACTATATATAGGGATCCCAAGGGGGGGGGGGTGCGCCAGCCCCTAGGAGATCCAATCTCCAAGGGGGCGGCGGCCAGGGGAGGAGTCCTCCCCCCCCAAGGCACCTAGGAGGTGCCTTCCCCTGCTGGGACTCTTCCTTTAGGGTTTCCCTAGGCGCATGGGCCTCTTGGGGCTGGTGCCCTTGGCCCATGTAGGCCAAGGCGCACCCCCTACAGCCCATGTGGCCTCCCGGGGCAGGTGGCCCCACCCGGTGGGCCCCCGGGACCCTTCCGGTGGTCCCGGTACAATACCGATGACCCCGAAACTTGTCCCGATGGCCGAAACAGGACTTCCTATATATAAATCTTTACCTCCGGACCATTCCGGAACTCCTCGTGACGTCCGGGATCTCATCCGGGACTCCGAACAACATTCGGTAACCACATACAAGCTTCCTTTATAACCCTAGCGTCATCGAACCTTAAGTGTGTAGATCCTACGGGTTCGGGAGACATGCAGACATGACCGAGACGTTCTCCGGTCAATAACCAACAGCGGGATCTGGATACCCATGTTGGCTCCCACATGTTCCACGATGATCTCATCGGATGAACCACGATGTCAAGGACTCAATCGATCCCGTATACAATTCCCTTTGTCTAGCGGTATTTTACTTGCCCGAGATTCGATCGTCGGTATACCGATACCTTGTTCAATCTCGTTACCGGCAAGTCACTTTACTCGTTCCGTAACACATCATCCCGTGATCAACTCCTTGGTCACATTGCGCATATGATGATGTCCTACCGAGTGGGCCCAGAGATACCTCTCCGTTTACACGGAGTGACAAATCCCAGTCTCGATCCGCATAAAACAATAGATACTTTCGGAGATACCTGTAGTGCACCTTTATAGTCACCCAGTTACGTTGTGACATTTGATACACCCAAAGCACTCCTACGGTATCCAGGTGTTACACGATCTCATGGTCAAAGGAAGAGATACTTGACATTGGCAAAGCTCTAGCAAATGAACTACACGATCTTTTGTGCTAGTCTTAGGATTGGGTCTTGTCCATCACATCATTCTCCTAATGATGTGATCCCGTTATCAACGACATCCAATGTCCATAGCCAGGAAACCATGACTATCTGTTGATCACAACGAGCTAGTCAACTAGAGGCTCACTAGGGACATATTGTGGTCTATGTATTCACACGTGTATTACGATTTCCGGATAATACAGTTATAGCATGAATAAAAGACAATTATCATGAACAAGGAAATATAATAATAATACTTTTATTATTGCCTCTAGGGCATATTTCCAACAGTCTCCCACTTGCACTAGAGTCAATAATCTAGTTCACATCGCCATGTGATTAACACTCACAGGTCACATCGCCATGTGACTAATACCCAAGAGTTTACTAGAATCAGCAGTCTAGTTCACATCACTATGTGATTAATACTCAATGAGTTTTAGGTTTGATCATGTTGCTTGTGAGAGAGGTTTTAGTCAACGGGTCTGAACCTTTCAGATCCGTGTGTGCTTTACAAATCTCTATGTCATCTCCTAGATGCAGCTACCACGCTCTATTTGGAGCTATTCCAAACAACTGTTCTACTTGGAGCTATTCTAAATTATTGCTCCGTTATATGTATCCGGTCTCTCTACTCAGAGCTATCCGGATAGGTGTCAAGCTTGCATCGTCGTAACCTTTATGACGAACTCTTTTACCACCTCCATAATCGAGAAAATTCCTTAGTCCACTAGTTACTAAGGATAACTTTGACCGCTGTCCTGTGAGCCATTCTTGGATCACTCTTGTACCCCTTGACTGACTCATGGCAAGGCACACTTCAGGTGTGGTACACAGCATAGCATACTGAAGAGCCTACGTCTTAAGTATAGGGGACGACCTTCGTCCTTTCTCTCTATTCTGCCGTGGTCGAGCTTTAAGTCTTAGCTTCGTACCTTACAACTCAGGCAAGAACTCCTTCTTTGACTGGTCCATCTTGAACACCTTCAAGATCATGTCAAGGTATGTGCTCATTTGAAAGTACCATTAAGCGTTTTGATCTATCCTTATAGATCTTGATGCTCAATGCTCAAGCAGCTTAATCCAGGCTTTCCATTGAAAAACACTTTCAAAATAACCCTATATGCTTTCCAGAAATTCTACGTCATTTCTGATCAACAATATGTCAACAACATATACTCATCAGAAATTCTATAGTGCTCCCACTCACTTCTTTGGAAATACAAGTTTCTCATAAACTTTGTACAAACCCAAAATCTTTGATCATCATCAAAGCATACATTCCAACTCCGAGATGCTTACTCCAGTCCTTAGAAGGATCGCTGGAGCTAGCATACCTTTTAGCATCCTCAGGATTGACAAAACTTTTCTGATTGTATTGCATACAACCTTTCCTTACGAAAACTAGTAAGGAAACTTGTCTTGACATCCATCTGCCAGATTTCATAAATGAAGCTAATGCTAACATGATTCCGACGGACTTAAGCATCGCTACGGATGAGAAAATCTCATCGTAGTCAACTCCTTGAACTTGTGAAAAACTCTTCGCCACAAGTCGAGCTTCATGGATGGTGACATTTCCATCCACGTCCGTCTTCTTCTTAAAAGATCCATTTATCTCAATGGATTGCCGATCATCGGGCAAGTCCATCAAAGTCCATGCTTTGTTCTGATATATGGATACTATCTCGGATTTCATGGCTTCTAACCATTTGTCGGAATTCGGGCCCACCATTGCTTCTCCATAGCTCGTAGGTTCATTGTTGTCTAGCAACATGACCTTCAAGACAGGATTACGTACCACTCTGAAGTAGTACGCATCCTTGTCATCCCACGAGGTTTGGTAGTGACTTGATCCGAAGTTTCATGATCAATATCATAAGCTTCCACTTCAATTGGTGTAGGTGCCACAGGAACAACTTCCTGTGCCCTGCCACACACTAGTTGAAGAGACGGTTCAATAACCTCATCAAGTCTCCACCATCCTCCCACTCAACTCTTTCGAGAGAAACCTTTCCTCGAGAAAGGACCCGATTCTAGAAACAATTCATATTGCTTTCGGATCTGAATTAGGAGGTATACCCAACTGTTTTGGGTTTCCTATGAAGATGCATTTTATCCGCTTTGGGTTCGAGCTTATCAACCTGAAACTTTTTCATATAAGCGTCGCAGCCCCAAACTTTTAAGAAACGACAACTTAGGTTTCTCTAAACCATAATTCATACGGTGTCATCTCATCGGAATTACGTGGTGCCCTATTTAAAGTGAATGTGGTTGTCTCTAATGCCTAACCCATGAACGATAGTGGTAATTCGATAAGAGACATCATGGTACGCACCATATCCAATAGGGTGCAACTATGATGTTCGGACACACCATCACACTATGGTGTTCCAGGCGGTATTAATTGCGGAACAATTTCCACAATGTCTTAATTGTGTGCCAAAACTCGTAACTCAGATATTCATCTCTATGATCATATCATAGATATTTTTATCCTCTTATCACGACGATCTTCCAACTTCACACTGAAATTACTTGAACCTTTCAATAATTCAGACTCGTGATTCATCAAGTAAATATACTCAACATCTACTCAAATCATCTGTGAAGTAAGAACATAACAATATTCACTGCATGCCTCAGCACTCATTGGACTGCACACATCAAAATGTGTTACTTCCAACGAGTTGCTATCTTGTTCCACTTTACTAAAAGTGAGGCTTTTCAGTCATCTTGTCCATGTGGTATGATTTGCATATCTCAAGTGATTCAAAATCAAGTGAGTCCAAACGATCCATCTGTATGGAGTTTCTTCATGCGTATACACCAATAGACATGGTTCGCATGTCTCAAACTTTTCTAAAACGAGTGAGTCCAAAGATCCATCAACATGGATCTTCTTCATGCGTTTTATACCATTATGACTTACATGGCAGTGCCACAAGTAAGTGGTACTATCATTACTATCTTATATCTTTTGGCATGAAAATGTGTATCCCTACGATCAAAATTCAATAAACCATTCCTTTAGGTGCAAGAGCACTTATTCAGGTTTAATACTAATCTTGATGGTAGAGGGAGCGTGCGATGTTAGATCACATCAAACTTGGAAACACTTCCAACACATATCGTCAGCTCACCTTTAGCTAGTCTCCGTTTTATTCCGTAGCTTTTATTTCGAGTTACTAACACTTAGCAACCGAACCGGTATCTAATACCCTGGTGCTACTAGGAGTACTAGTAAAGTACACATTAACATAATGTATATCCAATATACTTCTATCGACCTTGCCAGCCTTCTCATCTACCAAGTATCTAGGGTAATTCTGCTCCAGTGGTTGTTCCCTTTATTACAGAAGCACTTAGTCTCGGGTTTGGGTTCAACCTTGGGTTTCTTCACTAGAGCAGCAGCTAAATTGCCGTTTCATGAAGTATCCCTTTGTTCCCTTGCCCTTCTTGAAACTAGTGGTCTCACTGACCATCAACGATTGATGCTCCTTCTTGATTTCTACTTTTGTGGTGTCAAACATCGCGAATACCTCAAGGATCATCATCTCTATCCTTGATATGTTATAGTTCATCACGAAGCTCTAGCAGCTTGGTGGCAATGACTTTGGGGAAACATCACTATCTCATCTGGAAGATCAACTCCCACTCGATTCAAGTGATTGTTGCACTCAGACAATCTGAGCACAAGCTCAACGATTGAGCTTTTCTCCCTTAGTTTGCAGGCTAAGAAAATCGTCGGAGGTCTTATACCTCTTGACATGGGCACGAGCCTGAAATCCCAATTTCAGCCCTCAAAACATCTCATATGTTTCGCGATGCTTCAAAAACATCTTTGGTGCCTCAATTCTAAACCGTTTAACTGAACTATCACGTAGTTATCAAAATGTGTATGTCAGATGTTCGCAACATCCACAGACAACGTTCGAGGTTCAACACACTGAGCAGTGCATTAAGGACATAAGCTTTCTACTTTCAAACTATATTTTCTCTAGGAACATATCTTAAACAGTAGAACTAAAGCGCGAGCTACGACATAATTTGCAAAATCCTTTTGACTATGTTCAGGATAATTAAGTTCATCTTATGAACTCCCACTCAGATAGACATCCCTCGGTCATCTAAGTGATCACATGATCCGAGTCAACTAGGCCGTGTCCGATCATCACGTGAGACGGACTAGTCATCATCGGTGAACATCTTCATGTTGATCGTATCTACTATACGACTCATGCTCGACCTTTCGGTCTCCGTGTTCCGAGGCCATGTCTGCACATGCTAGGCTCGTCAAGTTAACCCTAAGTGTTTTCGTTGTGTAAAACTGTCTTACACCCGTTGTATGTGAACGTAAGAATCCATCACACCCGATCATCACGTGGTGCTTAGAAGCGACGAACTGTAGCAACGGTGCACAGTTAGGGGAGAACACTTCTTGAAATTTTGTAAGGGATCATCTTATTTACTACCGTCGTTCTAAGCAAACAAGATGCATAAACATGATAAACATCACATGCAATCAAATAGAGTAGTAACATGATATGGCCAATATCATATAGCTCCTTTGATCTTCATCTTCGGGGCTCCATGATCATCTTGTCACCGGCTTGACACCATGATCTCCATCATCATGATCTCCATCATCGTGTATTCATGAAGTTGTCACGCCAATGACTACTTCTACTTCTATGACTAACGCGTTTAGCAATAAAGTAAAGTAGTTTACATGGCGTTCTTCAATGACACGCATGTCATACAATAAATTAAGACAACTCCTATGGCTCCTGCCGGTTGTCATACTCATCGACATGCAAGTCATGAATCCTATTACAAGAACATGATCAATCTCATACATCACATATATCATTCATCACATCCTTTTGGCCATATCACATCACATAGCATACCCTGCAAAAACAAGTTAGACGTCCTCTAATTGTTGTTGCATGTTTTACGTGGCTGCTATGGGTTTCTAGCAAGAACGTTTCTTACCTACGCAAGACCACAACGTGATATGCCAATTGCTATTTACCCTTCATAAGGACCCTTTTCATCGAATCCGTTCCGACTAAAGTGGGAGAGACTGGCACCCGCTAGCCACCTTATGCACCAAGTGCATGTCAATCGGTGGAACCTGTCTCACGTAAGAGTACGTGTAAGGTCGGTCCGGGCCGCTTCATCCCACAATACCGTCGAAACAAGATTGGACTAGTAACGGTAAGCATATTGAACAACATAAACGCCCACAACTACTTTGTGTTCTACTCGTGCAAAGAATCTACGCAATAGACCTAGCTCATGATGCCACTGTTGGGGAACGTAGCAGAAATTCAAAATTTTCCTACGTAACACCAAGATCTATCTATGGAGAGACCAGCAACGAGTAGAAAGGGGAGTGCATCTACATACCCTTATAGATCGCTAAGCGGAAGCGTTCAAGTGAACGGGGATGATGGAGTCGTACTCGTCGTGATTCAGATCACCGATGATCAAGTGCCGAACGGACGGCACCTCCGCGTTCAACACACGTACAGCCCGGTGACGTCTCCCACGCCTTGATCCAGCAAGGAGAGAGGGAGAGGTTGAGGAAGACTCCATCCAACAGCAGCACAACGGCGTGGTGGTGGTGGAGGAGCGTGGCAATCCCGCAGGGCTTCGCCAAGCACCATGGGAGAAGAGGAGGAGAACTTGGGAGAGAGGGAGGGGCTGCACCAAAGGCATAAGGTATGTTTGGGAGGCCCTCCTACCCCACTATATATAGGGATCCCAAGGGGGGGGTGCGCCAGCCCCTAGGAGATCCAATCTCCAAGGGGGCGGCGGCCAGGGGAGGAGTCCTCCCCCCCCAAGGCACCTAGGAGGTGCCTTCCCCTGCTGGGACTCTTCCTTTAGGGTTTCCCCAGGCGCATGGGCCTCTTGGGGCTGGTGCCCTTGGCCCATGTAGGCCAAGGCGCACACCCTACAGCCCATGTGGCCTCCCTGGGCAGGTGGCCCCACCCGGTGGGCCCCCGGGACCCTTCCGGTGGTCCCGGTACAATACCGATGACCCCGAAACTTGTCCCGATGGCCGAAACAGGACTTCCTATATATAAATCTTTACCTCCGGACCATTCCAGAACTCCTCGTGATGTCCGGGATCTCATCCGGGACTCCGAACAACATTCGGTAACCACATACAAGCTTCCTTTATAACCCTAGCGTCATCGAACCTTAAGTGTGTAGACCCTACGGGTTCGGGAGACATGCAGACATGACCGAGACGTTCTCCGGTCAATAACCAATAGCGGGATCTGGATACCCATGTTGGCTCCCACATGTTCCACGATGATCTCATCGGATGAACCACGATGTCAAGGACTCAATCGATCCCGTATACAATTCCCTTTGTCTAGCGGTATTTTACTTGCCTGAGATTCGATCGTCGGTATACCGATACCTTGTTCAATCTCGTTACCGGCAAGTCACTTTACTCGTTCCGTAACACATCATCCCGTGATCAACTCCTTGGTCACATTGCGCATATGATGATGTCCTACCGAGTGGGCCCAGAGATACCTCTCCGTTTACACGGAGTGACAAATCCCAGTCTCGATCCGCATAAAACAATAGATACTTTCGGAGATACCTGTAGTGCACCTTTATAGTCACCCAGTTACGTTGTGACGTTTGATACATCCAAAGCACTCCTACGGTATCCAGGAGTTACACGATCTCATGGTCAAAGGAAGAGATACTTGACATTGGCAAAGCTCTAGCAAATGAACTACACGATCTTTTGTGCTAGTCTTAGGATTGGGTCTTGTCCATCACATCATTCTCCTAATGATGTGATCCCGTTATCAACGACATCCAATGTCCATAGCCAGGAAACCATGACTATCTGTTGATCACAACGAGCTAGTCAACTAGAGGCTCACTAGGGACATATTGTGGTCTATGTATTCACACGTGTATTACGATTTCCGGATAATACAGTTATAGCATGAATAAAAGACAATTATCATGAACAAGGAAATATAATAATAATACTTTTATTATTGCCTCTAGGGCATATTTCCAACAGCTGGTGGGGTGGTCCCTTCGGTCAAAGGTGATCGGGCAGGAGGACCATGGATTGAACTTCGGGGCGACTGGCTCCATCGCGTATACATCCCTGAGTGCACGCTTCCGCTCCCTTTTGGGTATGTGCGTTGCGTATATCATGTTCACCGTCCACACCTGTGGGGGGAAACCCTTCTGTCCTCTATTGTTCGGCGGTCGGGTCTCTTCCTCGTCATTGCTATGCAGCCCCTTGTCATTGTTTTCGGCAATTAACTTGCCTGCCTGCTTGAATACCCAACAGTCCCTATTGGTGTAGTTAGCTGGCTTTTCGGGGGTGCCGTGTATCTGGCACAAGCGGTCGAGTATTCGGTCCAAATTGGACGGACCCAGAGCAGTTCTTTTGAATGGCTTTTTCCGCTGACCGGGTTTAGAGCATCTGAATCCGGCATTGACTGCCGTATCTTCACTATTGTTGCCGTTGATGTGGCGTTTGCTTTTGTTACGACGCGACCTACCATTCCGGTCCTTGAAATCCGGACTGCTAGAATTTTTGCTAAGGTTGTTGCTGCGTGCTAGCCAGCTGTCCTCACCCGCGCAAAAGCGGGTCATGAGTGATGTAAGGGCTTCCATGGATTTCGGCTTTTCCTGTCCCAGGTGCCGGGCAAGCCACTCGTGCGGATGTTATGCTTGAAGGCTGCGAGAGCCTCCGCATCCGGACAGTCGACGATTTGGTTTTTCTTGGTTAAGAACCGTGTCCAGAATTGTCTGGCCGATTCGTCTGGCTGCTGAATTATGTGGCTTAGGTCATCAGCGTCTGGTGGTCGCACATACGTGCCTTGGAAGTTATCGAGGAATGCGGCTTCCAGGTCTTCCCAACTCCCAATTGACTCTGCTGGCAGGCTGTTAAGCCAATGCCGGGCTGGTCCTTTAAGCTTGAGGGGGAGATATTTGATGGCGTGAAGATCGTCACCGCGGGCCATGTGGATGTGAAGAAGATAGTCTTCGATCCAAACCGCGGGGTCTGTTGTGCCATCGTAAGATTCGATATTCACGGGTTTAAACCCTTCGGGGATTTGATGATCCATTACTTCATCTGTGAAGCATAGTGGGTGTGCGGCGCCTCTGTACTGGGCGATATCACGACGGAGCTCAGAAGAGCTTTGTCTGTTCTGTTCGGCCCGGCCGGACTTACTGTGTCCGGCGCAACGGTTGTCGTCACGTACCGTGGGGTGCCCACGCGATCCGTAGATCGATCTTGATTGTCTTGCCTTATCCTCCAATATATCTCGCAAGTCCGGAGCATTCCCCTGTGGCCTTGTGCTTTTCGAGCGATGCCGGGGTACAGGTCTATTGAAGGGCCTAGAGGCCTCTTTGTCGCGACCACGGGGTGGTTGGTCAGCCGTATTGTCTCCTGGTGATGCGGGTTCATACGCTTCCTCCTCTAAGCGGGGGAGCAGCTTGCGTTTTTAGGGTAGCTTTTGGAGGGGCGTTTGAGCTCATGCTCTTCGGCCGCGAGGACTTCAGTCCATCTGTCGGCTAGCAGATCTTGATCAGCTCTAAGCTGTTGCTGCTTTTTCTTGAGGCTGTTTGCCGTGGCCATAAGCCTGCGTTTAAAACGCTCTTGTTCGACGGGATCCTCAGGCACGACGAATTCATCGTCGTTGAGGCTTGCTTCATTTCCGGAGGGAGGCATATAATCCTCTACCTCTTCTTCTGCCGCTCTCTCATGAGGGCTGGCGTCTCCATCCTCCTGCGCTGGATCTTGCTGGAGTGGGTTGTCTTCGGCACTGTCCGATGTATTGTTATCTCCGGTGCCGGAATCTTCATTCTTGCCGTGGCGGGATTTAGAGCGGCGCCGCTGACGCCGGCGCTTGGACTGTTTCTTGGAGGGGTCATCCTCCTCTGTTCCTTCGCCATTCCCATCCTTTGGGATATCCACCATGTATATGTCATATGATGAGGTGGCTTTCCAGTGCCCGATAGTCGCTGGTTCTTGTTCGTCTCCGGCATCATCGTCCATACCGTCAGATGTCTTCAGAGTCGTAGTCTAGCATGTCGGTTAGATCGTCAACAGCGGCTACCAAGTGGGTGGTGGGTGGGCTTTGAATTTCTTCGTCGTCCGCATCCCAACCGTCCTGACCGCAGTCCGGCCAGGGCTCTCCTGATAACGAGAGACGTTTTAGCGAACTCAAGATGTCGCCAAAAGGTGAGTGTTGAAAGATGTCCGCTGCGGTGAACTCCATGATCGGCGCCCAATAGGATTCGATCGGAGGGGACGCGGGAGGTTCGGAGTCCAGCAAGGAGTCCGGCGCCTCGGAGTCACGAGCTTTATGAGGGACAAGGTCAGTGTTCGGCTCTATCGCCGTAGAGGTTGCAGCCCTCGAGGCGGTGTCTAGCCATCCGTCCTCGATCTGCGCAGCCGGCTCCGAATTGAAGATCGGAGCGAGTTCGAGTGCGGCCTCCAGGGTACTGTCCGGCTGCAGAGCTAAATCATGCTCGCCTTGACAGTGCGGCACGCTCGGCTGTGGCTCGAATCCATCGAGGATCAAGTCCCCGCGGATGTCAGCCGTGAAGTTCAAACTTCCAAATCTGACCTGACGGCCAGGGGCGTAGCTTTCGATCTGCTCCAAATGGCCAAGGGAATTGGCCCGCAGTGCAAAGCCACCGAATACGAAGATCTGTCCGGGGAGAAAGGTCTCACCCTGTACTACGTTGTTGATGACGGTCGAAGAAGCCATCGAGCCTATCGGTGACGACACAGAGGAACTCTCAATGAAAGCACCAATGTCGGTGTCAAAACCGGCGGATCTCGGGTAGGGGGTCCCGAACTGTGCGTCTAGGCGGATGGTAACAGGAGACAAGGGACACGATGTTTTACCCAGGTTTGGGCCCTCTCGATGGAGGTAAAACCCTACGTCCTGCTTGATTAATATTGATGATGTGTGTTACAAGAGTGGATCTACCACGAGATCAAGGAGGCTAAACCCTAGAAGCTAGCCTATGGTATGATTGTTGTTCGTCCTAAGGACTAAAGCCATCCGGTTTATATAGACACCGGAGAGGGCTAGGGTTACACAGAGTCAGTTACAATGGTAGGAGATCTACATATCCGTATCGCCAAGCTTGCCTTCCATGCCAAGGAAAGTCCCATCCGGACACGGGACGAAGTCTTCAATCTTGTATCTTCATAGTCTTGGAGTCCGGCCGATGATGATAGTTCGGCTATCCGGACACCCCCTAGTCCGGAACTCCCTTACCATCTATTATGTAATGTTGATGTAATGATATCCACCTTGCAAAAGCGTTTCAATATGCGGGTCTATCCTTGGTGGGACCTTCGAGTTCCTTTTGGATAGGGTCGCATATTGGGCATGACAAGTTGGTATCAGAGCCTCGACCGACCCTAGGAGCCCCCTTGATTGATCGTGTAGTCTGGCCGATGTCGAGTCTAGAAGAAAACTATTTTTAGAGTATAGTTATATCGGAGAGTAGGAATTCTTTTTACTCCTCAGCCCCTTCGTCGCTCTGGTAAGGAATCTTGACGTAGGTGTTTTGAATTACTCCTCTTCCCCTTCAAATTTTTCTTTAGGTTCACGCAGTTGGTTTTCCGATCGTTGTTTCTCAGCTCTTTTCATCCGGTGCATTTCTCGTCAAGTCGACTCGAGCCTCTTCATCTTTGAGTTCTATCCTCAGTTGTCTTATTTTCCCACCCGCCCACCCTTCTTCTTCTCGGAATCGGAGTCCGTAATCGAGTATCCATCCTACTCGTGTGAAGTCTTTGTTTTCTTTCCTCAATGATTTCAACCGGTGTTTTCCCTTCAAGATATTCGTCGATATCCCCTTCCAGGTTGCCTTTGTTTTCCCGCCCTCCCACCCTCTTCTTCCCGAAGCCGGAGCCTCTTTCGACCATCAATTTCATTCGTACGGAGCCTCTTCAGTCTTCCCTCAATTATTTCAACCGGTGAATTCTCGTCTCGTTCGTCATTCTTCATCTCTTTTCTTCTCCGGTGGATTCAATTCCATTTTCGATAGTGATTATATTCTTTCCCTCAGCTCAAGTGCCTTCCCTGCTCGTTCGCCTCTCGCCAGTTTATCCTTCCGGAGTGTTCAAGACATCTCAGGAGATTTGTTTGTGTCCGAGTTAATTCGAGGTTGTCACCTCATTCAAATATTTCAATTGTTCCGGTGCATTATCTATCTGTTCAACATCCCTTTCCAACGGTGTTTTTTCTCTTCAGTGGGCCTTAACCCACAGGTTTTTTTCCCAGGATCTTACCTGACTCTTGTAATTTCCCGGAGTTATTCTTAAATTCTTTTCAAGTGTGACGTAAGAATGGATTTCATCAGTCACATGCCTTGTCAAGATCACTTCCAAAATCATTTCATTGTTGGCTCAACCTCTTCGCTTTTCATTCTACCGGAGTATCTCAGTAATTTTGGTGGTTTTTCTCATCGTCAGTTGAAGATCGAAGAAGAGTTTTTCCTCTAAATCTTGCCCATTCTCCCGAAGATTCGTGGTTCTAGCTTCTTATTATCCTCGAGAATTATTCCATTTGTCAGATATTCTTTTCTTACCCATCCGGAGTATGCCAGAAGTTGTTTTTCCATTTCTTTTCACCGGAGGCCATCGTTCCATAAGAATTCTTAGTCCTCTCATTCCAGCTACCGTTATCCAATTATCCCGGTGCTTCATTCAAGTGTTCTTTAATCAGCTCGTGATCTCTTTGTTCTTTTGCATCTAAATCCCCTCAAACATATTTGTTCTTCTAATTCTTTCCGTGATTCATTCTCGTTCGTCAGTCATTTTTGGATTCTTACGATGGTTCCTTCAGATTCTTTTTCCTTGATTATCATTTTAATTCATTCGTTCTTTCCAATCCTACCGGTGATTCATGAAGACATTCTCAAGTTTTGTGCTATCCCTTCTCAATCCTTTTTCAAGAAGAATAAGTAATATGTGAAATCCATTGCTTGTCATCAATTTAATTTGATGAAGGATAAGCATACAATAAATCTTATTCTTATTTCATCAAAGTGATTAATCCCTTCCTTCGGAGTTTGTTCTTGAGGAATAAATTCTAGTTCCAAGTGTTTCCCGTCTTTTCTTTTCTGGAGTTCAAATTTCCTCGGTCATCTTGTCGGAACCTCCATCTAAATCATCGCAACGCTCATCTTATTCTTTTATCCTTCATTCTATCTCATCATATTTTTTGTCACCGGAGTTCTTCATGGTGGTTCTTTATGAATTAATTCATTCTTTCAAGAGTTCATCAAGATTCTTGTTGGCAGAGTTCAAGTATCTTTTCTTCTTGCGTCTCGAAGTGCAATTAATTCTCCATATTCTTTGGAGTGGAGTTTTGCATTTCTTCATTCCTCTCAGCTATTCTATCTTTTCCGTTCGTGGCCGGTTATCACCTTATATCTTGAGATGTTATCTATAAGACCACAACAAGCTTATCCTTTCGTTGTTGATTTTTCTCAACAACTCCATTCAATCCTTCTAAATTCTTTTCATTCAATACTCTTTCAATTCTTTCCGGAGTTTTTGTCATGTCTTCATCAAGTATCATTCCATCCTCTCTAGTTCATGTTATTTTCCTTCCATTTTCATCCGGAGTGCTGCCTTAATCCTTTCAGTCTTATTCGTTTCTTATCTCATTCTAACCGGAGTGGTTTCATAGTCTATCTGATTCCATGAGCATTTGATTCTCGTCATTCTCGTTGTTCCTCTATTCTTCTCGAGTGCTCTCGATTCTTTGCTTCTTCTCTTGAGTTCTTGTTTCTCCTCTTCCTTTTTCTCTTCCGTCTCGGTCCTAAGATCTCGGGACGAGATCTCTTGTTAGTGGAGGAGTGTTCTAACGCCCCAGATCCGACGCGCCAGGTATCTGCCAGTTATTCGCCATCATTTCCATGTCATTTGCTTGCGTGTTGTATTTTATCATGTCATCATGTGCATTTCATTTTGCATACGTGTTCGCCTCACGCATCTGAGCTTTTTCCCCATTGTCCGATCTGCGATCCGGCACTCCTATGCCCTCCGGTGTTCCCCTTTTTTCTCCTGTTGTGAGTGGGTGTTAAACTTTCTCAGAATGGACCGAGTCTTGCCAAGCGGCCTTGGTATAGCACCCGTAGACCGCCTGTCAAGTTTCGTGCCATTTGGAGGTCGTTTGGTACTCCAACGGTTAATCGCGCAGCCCGAAACCCCCCTTCTCTTTGCAGCCCAACACCCCTTCCAAAGTGGCCCAAAACCCAGCAAACTCCCCTCCATGCTCTCGATCGTTCGATCACGATCGTGTGGCCGAAAACCGCTCCTCATTTGGACTCTCCTAGCTCCCTCTACCTATATATATGCCCTCCCCCCGAAAATTCGCGGATGAAAACCCTAGATCCATCCCTTCCGCGCCACCGGACACGTCCGGCCGCAACCGGACATGTCCGCCGCCGCCACTCCCAGCCTCTCACGTCGCGCCACATCAGCTCCCCGCCGCCGTC
>NC_041391.1:495627063-495737834 GCF_002162155.2 Triticum dicoccoides | reverse complement strand
GGCCCCGCGCCGCCGCCGGCCCCGCCGCCCCGACCTCGCCGCTACTTCGCCTCGGCTTCCGCGCGCTCGCCGGAGCCGGATCCACCCCTGGTGGGATGAGATCCACCAGTACCCCCAACCAAACGTGCCTGCCCCGTCCCCGGATCTCTCCATCCCGGATCCCTCCGTCTCGCGTTGACTTTTCGTGGAGGTAATTTCCACTAAGTCCCCGAAATATTTTGCATAATGTTGCCATGTTCATCGCATCATATCTCTGCATCCGTAGCTCCATTTTGTGCGTGTAATATGTCAAATTGTTCGTCTCAACGAGTACTTCATTTCATTCCATTGCACTATGTTCATTTGAGCTCATCCTGATGCCTGAATCATTGTTGCAAGAGTGCTTCATAATGTTGTCTGCTGTCTGTTAACAGAACATGCTCTTTTGTCATTTTTGCCATGATTGATGTGTGCATCCTATGAGGTTGATGTCTACATGTGTTTTTATCTATGCCATGTCTTCTTTACAGAGGTGCTTACCATGTATTTTTGTGATCAATGTGGTGACTATCACAAGCATGCAAACTAGGCTTCGTGATATTGCAGATTTTAGTCCCTGTTCTGCTGTTATTTTTATGCCATGTAAACTTGATGCTACAGAGAGATCCATGCTTATTTTGAGATACTTCAGTAAGGATGTTTTGAACATATGGTTGTCCTCTATCCATTCATGCCCTTGTTTGCAATTATGGAGTAGTCTAACATGTCATTTTCGTGTACTACTTTTGCTTTAAAATGTTTCCTGGCAGATTGTTTACATGTTATTCAATTTTGCCAAGGTTGTTGTAGTTGATCCTTGCATGCTATGAACTTGTTCTTGCCTTGGTTTGTTTTATAAACATGTCTTCTTGCTGATGCTATGCTTATCTTGTCATGCAATGACTTGTGGTGAGTGAATCAAGCTTGTTAAGTAGTGTACTTGTTGTTACTGTTTTGCTAAGCTGAATCTGTTATTTCGTGATGCTATGTAAACCTGCTGCTACTAGTCATTCTATGCATAATCTGGAGATGTTCACTAAGGGTGTTTTGTTCTACATGTCATGCTATATCCATACATGCCCTTGGTTGCATTTATAGCCTGCTGTAGCTTGTTGTAATATTGCTACAAAGTTGCTAAATAATGTTGCTGTCAGCCTGTTAACGTTAAGTTCAGTTGTTGCCATGATTGTTGTTAGTGATCTATGCACCCTATGAACTTGATATTGCCATGCTTAGCTTCATAAACATGCCTTCTTACTGTTGCTTGCCTTGCCATGCCATGTAATGCGCTGTGGTGAGTGGTACAAGCTCACCAACATGCCTACTTATCGTTGTTCCTGCCATGTATAAATCTGTATTATAACTTGGGTGCCATCATATTTTCTGATCCTTTTTGGCTTATGGTCAGTAAGGGACTTTTCTTCTATACATTTAGTAGTATCATGCCATGCCTTTGTTTGCCATAATAAGTTCCTGTAACATGTTGTTTGATATCTCTAAACACTGTAACCTGATGTTATTTTCTGCAAAGTCTGAAACTGTTATTATTTGCAATCTTGCCATGTGTGTTTGAGCATGTTCTAGTGATTTCTAGAGATAGCTCAGTGTTCATGTTTTGTTATGCTTTACCTGCACATCATGTCCAGGCCTTTTGTTATCATGTTGAGCTGCTGTAGCATATTGTTTTGATGCTTGCAATATGCCTAGTTGCTGTTTTGGACAGATTGTTGTTATGCCTTGTATAGAGTGTATGTGTTGCACCGTTGCTCCGTTTTGAGTGTGCTCTATATGGAACTTGCTTGATTTTGCATGTAGTTCCATATTATCATGTTGAATCCATCTTTTGAGGTGTTTGCTTGATGTTTGAATGCATTTTGCATCAATGCCATGTTTAACTTGTTTTGCTCATATCTTCTAGGCCGTAGCTCCAAACTAAATGAACTTCATATGTAACTTGACTAGAATCTCGTGTAGATCATCTTGGTGCATCTTAACTTGCTCTTTAACAACTTCAACTTAATGTTTGTTCAGATCTGGACTAATTTCGAAACTTGCATATGAGGACTTACCAGAATTGTTATATGTTGTTCCCGGCCTCATTTAAACTTGCCTTGATGTGTTGCTCTTGTTTGCATCATCTCTTGCCATGAGTAGCTTCATGTAATCTTGTCTTGCATCATACTTGTTTGTGCATCATGCCTTGTTCATGTGTGGTGTGTTTACCATGTTGTGTGCTTCTTTTCGATAGTTCTTGTTTCGTTGCGATCGTGAGGATTCGTTCGTCTACGCTTGGTTCGGCTTCATCCATTCGTCTTCTTCATGGACTCGTTCTTCTTCCTTGCGGGATTTCAGGAAAGACGACCACTACCCTGGATCTCACTACTATCATTGCTATGCTAGTTGCTTTGTTCTATCGCTTTGCTGCGCTACCTATCACCTGTTTATCAAGCCATCCCAAATTGCCATGAACCTCTAACCTTTGACACCTTTCCTATGCAAACCATTGCTTGGCTCTGTTACCGCGTTGCTCAGCCCTCTTATAGCGTTGCTAGTTGTAGGTGAAGTTGAAGATCGCTCCATGGTGGACAGGATTTTGTTGGGATATCACAATATCTCTTATTTAATTAATGCATCTATATATTTGGTAAAGGGTGGAAGGCTCGGCCTTATGCCTGGTGTTTCGTTCCACTCTTGCCGCCCTAGTTTTCCGTCATACCGGTGTTATGTTCCCGGATTTTGCGTTCCTTACGCGGTCGGGTGATTTATGGGACCCCCTTGACAATTCGCTTTGAATAAAACTCCTCCAGCAAGGCCCAACCTTGGTTTTACCATTTGCCTCACCACCACCTACATTTCCCTTGGGAGTAATTAACCCGAGGGTCATCTTTATTATAGCCCCCCGGGCCAATGCTTGTCTAAGTGTTGGTCCAAACTAGAGCACCGTGCGGGACCATCCCTTGGCAACTTGGGTTATGTTGGTACCTGTACGCTTAGCTTATCCGATGTTGCCCTGAGAACGAGATATGTGCAGCTCCTATCAGGATTGTCGGCGCATCGGGCGGCTTTGCTGGTCTTGTTTTACCATTGTCGAAATGTCTTGTAACCGGGATTCCGAGTCTGATCGGGTCTTCCTGGGAGAAGGTATATCCTTCGTTGATCGCGAGAGCTTATCATGGGCTAAGTTGGGACACCCCTGCAGGGTATAATCTTTCGAAAGCCGTGCCTGTGGTTATAGGCAGATGGGAATTTGTTAATGTCCGGTTGTAGATAACTTGACACCAGATCGGATTTAAAACGCATCAACCGTGTGTCTAGCCGTGATGGTCTCTTTTCGGCGGAGTCCGGGAAGTGAACACGGTTTTGGGTTATGTTTGACGTAAGTAGGAGTTCAGGATCACTTCTTGATCATTGCTAGCTTCACGACCGTTCCTTTTTCTCTCTTCTCGCTCTTATTTGCGTATGTTAGCCACCATATATGCTTAGTCGCTGCTGCAGCCTCACCACTTTACCCCTTCCTTTCCCTTTTAGCTTTGCTAGTCTTGATACCCATGGTAATGGGATTGCTGAGTCCTCGTGGCTCACAGATTACTACAACAACAGTTGCAGGTACAGGTTATGCGATGGTCATGACGCGAGAGCGATGCTTGCTTGCGTTGAGTTCTTCTTCTGCTTCTTCGATCAGGGGATAGGTTGCAGGTCGACAACCTGGGCTAGCAGGGTGGATGTCATTTGAGTTTCTGTTTGTGTTTCATCCGTAGCCGGATGATGCTCTTATGTATTGTGATGTTGTATTCGTGTGGCATTGTATGCCTCTTGTATGTATCCCCATCTATTATGTAATTTTGATGTAATGATATCCACCTTGCAAAAGCGTTTCAATATGCGGGTCTATCCTTGGTGGGACCTTCGAGTACCTTTTGGATAGGGTCGCATATTGGGCGTGACATTAATCCAATCCATGGCTAAGCTCATTGCGAAGGTGCTGCAGCTCAGGTTGTCACCCCTTATGAACCAACTAATCTCCCCGGCACAGTCAGCCTTCATGAAATCCAAATGCATCCACGACAGTTTTCTTTATGTCCAAAATGCCGTGCGCTCCCTGCATCGCTGCAAAACACCTGCCCTGCTGATCAAGTTAGACATAGCCAAGGCCTTCGACAACGTCTCCTGGGAATATCTACCGCAACTCCTAGCTAAGTTAGGGTTTAGCGCTAGATGGAGGGACTGGATTTCGATGTTACTAGTTAGTTCTTCTTCAGCATTCGTTCTCAACGGCTGCCCTGGACGCGCCATCGACCACCGTAGAGGGCTACGGCAGGGAGACCCGCTCTCGCCGTTGTTGTTCATCCTTGCAATCGACGTTCTGCATCGACTTTTAGAAAGAGCGCAGGAACAGGGCTTGCTCACCCCCCTGCCGGGTAGGATTAGAACCCTAAGAACTTGCCTCTACGCCGACGACGCCATGATCTTTGCCAACCCCTCTCGTCAAGAAATCGACAACTTGCTCCTGCTGCTTGACAACTTCAGAAACGCCACGGGTCTCCGCATCAACTTAGAGAAATCGTCTGTAGCACCCATTAGCTGTGAAGACATCGACCTTCAACACATGCTATATGGATTTGGCGGCCCGGTCGTTGGCTTCCCCCTGCGCTACTTAGGACTTCCCATCACCACATCCCGCGTCCGACTACTCCACCTGCAATTCATCCTCGATCGCATTAGAGCCAGGCTAGCAACATGGAAAGGACGCCTCATGTCGATTGCAGGCCGTAGGGTTCTAGTCCGCTCCGTCCTAATGGCACTGCCTACATTCGCTCTGACGGTACTGCGGGCTCCAAAAAAGTTACTCAAAGACATAGATAAGTGTAGACAGCGCTTCCTTTGGGCTCAAGACGACAAACTCTCCGACGGAAAATGCAAGATCAACTGGCCCACAGTTTGCTCCCCGACGGACTATGGGGGTCTTGGAGTTCTTGATCTGCAGCAGTTCGCGCGGGCGCTCAGGCTTCGGTGGCTTTGGTTCACCTGGCGCAGCCCGGACCGGCCCTGGGCGGGCTCGGAGCTGCCCTGCGACGAGTCTGACAGGAGGCTTTTCGCTGCAGCAACAAAAGTGACTATCGGCAACGGGGAAACTACTTCTTTCTGGCACTGTACCTGGCTGGGATCATCGACCATGTGTGCTTCCTTCCCAGCTCCGTTTGCACACGCGAGGAGAAAGAACAGAACAGTCAAAGAAGCCCTTTCGGCTGACACTTGGATCCGAGACCTGGCCCATGGACACACGGATGACCTGCTGCAGGATTTCCTTCGGCTGGCCAGGCGCATCTGCCTTGCTGCGGTACAGTTGCAGCCGGGGACCCCGGACGAGATCACCTGGACATTCACGGCTTCCGGGAACTACACTGCAGCTTAAGCCTACAACATGCAACTCCTGGGTAGGATCAAATCCCCTATGCACAAGCTAATTTGGAATGCCTGGGCACCTGGAAAAATCAAGATATTCTGCTGGTTATTAAGCAAGCAACGAATCTGGTGCAATGACAGGCTACAAAGAAGAGGATGGCCAAACTGTTACTTCTGCCAACTATGTCTCAGAAACCTAGAAACGGTGACGCACCTCTTCTGGCAATGCAACCTGGCCAGGGAAGTTTGGCAGAGGCTGGCGACATGGAACGGTTGTGATGCCGTCGACCCGGTCAGATGGCAACCGATGACAAACTCCACGCTCATCGTCGCCAAGATAATCAGCGACACCAGCCCGGTTTTTAGAAAAGCTGTCAACTCCCTCATCCTCCTGACTCTGTGGGAAATTTGGAGAGAAAGAAACGATTGCACTTTCAGGGGCAAGGTGGCATCCGCCTCTCAGATAGTCTCGTCCATCAGAAGAGCCATCGAGCTGTGGCGCGCTGTGGGCGCGACGAACCTAGAGCCCCCGTTCGGGGATACGTTGGGAGATATGTAACATGCTCAAACCCTAGTTTTTCTTTCCCTTTCTCTCCACTTTATCTTCTCTTTAATCCTTGACCTATGGGTCACCCACCTCATGTTTGTTCCCCATTTGCTCTCTGCTAAATCAATGCAAAGCCAGGAATCCCTGGATCTTTCAAAAAAAAACAGTAGCACTGGACTTGGGGTCGGTGTCCTCGGTAGCCATGTCGTCGAGGAGGTTGTCGACGTCGGGGAAGTAGTCGTCAGAGTCCAGGGTGTCCGTGACGAAGAAGTCAGTAGTCCCGCTGAGTGCTCCCCAAAAACTTTATCACCCTTCTCACATACAGGACTCAAAGAGGTGGAGTTTCAGAGGCCTACTATCCCGACCTGCGGTGCACGCCGCAAGCCGGGATGGGGAAGATCATAGCAGCAGCGCAGTGCTTAGGAACCGGTGGAGAGAGGAAGAAGTAGTTTTGGTGCGTCTCTCTAAGAGGAGCGACCTCCCTTTTATAGGCGCAAAGAGAAGGAGGCGAGAGGGCAGCGACGAGAAGTGAAACGAAGAGAGGGAGACGAAGCGAACGGACTTCAGCTGAAGAGGGGCGCCATTCGGATTCAGGTGTCCACTACAGAAAAAATGTTTCAGCTCCTGCGTGACCTTTCGTATACCCGTCGTGCGTGGCAAAAATTTAGACATCGGCTAGGCTCATTTTCGCAACCCGCGGCGCGGTGCGGCGGGCGGCGGAGGAGGAGCGCGCATGGATGTCCCTCTTGTTCTCATCCTCATACATGTGGGGAAAGAACCTCTCTTATAAAGAGGTCCAACTCCCTCTAAACTAGCAATGTGGGACTAAACTTTAGCTCCACCTCTTGCCTTGCACGAATGGGATGCGTGAGCCTCTAGGATTTATTAGGAATTTCTGAAACTGCTATTGGGCTAGGCCCAAAATAGACAAAATTCCAGCAATCCCCCACCAGATCCCAGAGGCACACAAAATTTGCCTTTGGTTCCAAAACACTGTTTTATATACCGGTACTGCAGTGTAGACTGTTAAGTTGAACTTCCACCTAGAACTCTATGCTACACTAGTAAGCAAGTTGAACAGTGGACTGGGCCTTGAACTGCAAGTTTTCTACGAATCTAGCTTCACACAAAGCCTTGGCCGATACGTGGCTACCATGAGTCTTCCCCGCGG
Organism: Triticum dicoccoides; assembly: GCF_002162155.2. Lineage (NCBI taxonomy): Eukaryota > Viridiplantae > Streptophyta > Magnoliopsida > Poales > Poaceae > Triticum > Triticum dicoccoides. Next base: position 495,730,695 of record NC_041391.1, on the reverse strand, counting down.
GTGGAGCTTATGCGTCATACTCCATGACCTTTCATGAGTTTACTAGAGAGAACCCTACTCTCATAGATTGCGACATTTAACAATGAGACTCATATAGGTGTGTTCTTCAAAAGATGTTCTGCAGGACAACATCTCTGCTTCAATGAGCCACTTAGAACACATTAAGATATACATCAACCTGCCATGCAGATTTAGGACAGCATTGCATCTTCATGGAGTAGTATTGTTAACAGTAAGGATACTCTCCTCTCAGTTGACCAACAGCTTGTCTTCCACATATAATTCACAGGATCTCTGATCACAAAGAATAGGTTATCACTATGAACAACTCATATTGTGGGTCTCATACCCATCTCCCTCGATGCATTATCTATCACATTACGTGATAGACCCTTAGTAAAAGGATCTACATATTTTTAGACGTTTGGATATAATCCAATGCAATAGCTCCGGAGTTTCTCATTTTTCTGACAGACTTTAACCTTCTCTGAACGTGTCTTGATGACTTCATGTTATCCTTTGAGTTGCTCACTTTCATGATCACGGTTTGATTATTGTAGTTCATAAGGATACCTGGTACAGGTTTGTCAACAATCGGCAAGTCATTCAAGAGCCGATGAAGCCAATCTACTTCAACCGTGGCTGTATCTAGTGTTGTGAGTTCTGCTTCCATTATTGACCTTGTTAAGATGGTCTGCTTGCAAGACTTCCAAGAAACAGAGCCACCTCCATGAGTGAATACATATCCGCCCATGGCCTTTATCTCATCAGCATCAGAGATCTAGTTTGAGTCACTATACCCTTCAAGCACCTTTGGGTGCCCAGTGTAGTGAATTCCATAATTCGTAGTGCCTTTCAAATAATGCAAAACTCTCTCTAGAGCTTTCCAATGCACATCTCCTGGTTTTGAGACAAACCGGCTCAGTTTGCTAACAACAAAAGAGATGCCAGGTCTTGTAGCACTGGTTAAATACATAAGTGAGCCAATAATCTAAGAATATTTCAATTGGTCTCTAGCAATTCTTCAATTCTTTCAAAGCAGCACACTAGCATCATATGGTGTTGGAGAGGGCTTGTAGTCACTGTAGCCAAAGCGACTCAAGATCTTTTCCACATAGTGAGATTGAAACAATGTAATCCCACCATCATCATCTCTCAACAATTTGATGTTCAGAATGACATCAGCAACTCCTAAATCCTTCATCTCAAAGCAACGAGATAGAAAATCCTTGACCTCCTTAATAACCTTCAGATTTGTTTCGAAAATCAGTATGTCATCAATATACAAGCAAAGGATAACTCCCTCGCCCCCACCATGGCGACATTACACACATTTATCAGCTTCGTTTACAATGAAGCATGCGACTGTTAAAGTTCTTTCAAACTTCTCATGCCACTGCTTGGGTGCTTGCTTAAGTCCATACAAAGACTTCATCAACTTGCACACTTTTCCTTCCTAACCATCTACTATAAATCCATCGGGTTGTTCCATATAAATTTCCTCTTCCAAATCTCCATTCAGGAAAGCAGTCTCAACATCCATTTGATGAACGAGAAGACCATGTGAGGCAGCTAGTGAAAGTAGTACTCGAATAGTGGTCCATCGCGCCACAGGTGAGTAAGTATTAAAGAAGTCTTCACCTTCCTTTTGAGTATATCCCTTAGCCACGAGTCGTGCCTTGTACTTTTCGATAGTACCATCAGACCTAAGCTTCTTCTTGAATACCCATTTGCACCCTATAGGTTTGCACCCATAAGGACGATCAGTTATCTCCCAAGTTTCATTTGCCAAGATGGAATCCATCTCACTATGGACCGCTTCCTTCCAGTAGTCAGCACCTTCAGATGCATAGGCCTCTGAAATAGAATAGGGAGTGTCATCTATGAGATACACAAGAAAATCATCACCAAAGGACTTTGCAGTCCTCTATCTCTTGCTTCTAGTAGGAACTTCATTGTTCTCCTCCACAGGACTTTCAAAGTGTTCCATCAAAATGGCAGGTTCAGTAATTGTAACTGGTTCCCGAGTCGATGAACTAGGCATCTCCTGATTAGATGAGGTAGCCATACCCTTCATGGGAAAGATATCTTCAAAGAAAGTCGCATCATTTGACTCCATGACCGTACCGACATGCATGTCCGGTACCTCAGATTTTACAACCAAAAATCTATAACCAATGCTATGAAAAGCATATCCCAAGAAAACACAATCCACATTCTTTGGTCCAAGCTTCCGCTTCTTTGGAATTGGCACATTGACTTTTGCCAAACAACCCCATGTTCGTAGATAAGAGAGCTTTAACCTTTTCTTCTCCCGTTCCTCAAATGGAGTTATATCTTTGTTATTTGTGGGAACTCGGTTTAGGACATGACATGCAGTCAATATCGCCTCCCCCACCATACCTTGGAGAGACCTTATGTGTCTAACATGGCGTTAACCAAATCAGTTAGAGTACGGTTCTTTCTTTCGGCCACCCCATTTGACTGAGGTGAATAGGGAGGCGTCCTCTCATGGATTATACCATGTTCCACACAAAAGGAATCACCTTCATTTGAGGAATACTCTCCACCACGATCAGACCTAAGCCTCTTGATATTTCGATCAAGTTGGTTTTCCGCTTTAGCTTTATAGATCTTAAAATAGTTCAAAGCTTCATCCTTAGATTTCAGAAGATACACATGACAGTATCTAGTGGAGTCATCAATTAACGTCATAAAATACTTCTTTCCACCTTTTGTCAAAACACCATTCATTTCACATAGACCTGAATGTATGAGCTCTAGTGGTGCAAGATTTCTCGTTTCCGCAGTCACATGAGACTTACGAGGTTGCTTTGCTTGCACAAACACTTGACACTTAGATCCCTTAACAGTGGTGAAACTAGGGATTAAGTTTAACTTCTCTAGTCGCAACATGCAACCAAAGTTAACATGACAGAGATGTGAATGCCACACATTTGATTCACTATTGTTGCAAATATGATTAACAACTTTATTGCAAACGTCTGATAAGGATAAACGAAATAGGCCTCCTGACTCATAGCCTTTACCAACAAAGGTTCCATACTTGGATATTATAAATTTATTCGACTCAAAGACAAGCTTGTAGCCATCTCTACACATAAGAGATTCGCTAACAAGATTTTTATTGACCGGGGGGGGGGGGACATAATGCACGTTCTTCAGCCGCACGATCTTCCCCGAAGTAAACTTCAGATCGACCGTGCTAACACCATGAACAGAAGCACTTGAACCCTTACCCATCAGCAAGGTGGAAGTCCTTGCAGTCTGGTAAGATGAAAACATGGAAATATCACCGCATACATGCACATTAGCACCCGTGTCAATTAACCAATCAGGAGAATGATATACTGAAAGAATAGTGGGAAATATACCATACTCAGCATCCTTCATGTCAGTGTCTCTAATGACAACATTAGCAGTCTTGCCTCCTTTCCCAAGATGACGCTTGTCATAGCGATTAGGGCAACTAGGAGCCCAATGATTAGGATCTCCACACACATGAAAAACACCTTTCTTTTTGTCATTCTTCTTCTTGAAGTTTGTGTGTTGTACAACCTTGTTCTTCCCATCAAACTTTGCTTTACCATCAAAGTTGCCCTTTTTATTGAACTTGTGGGGCTGGAAGTTTTTCTTATGTACCAGATTGGCACTAGAACCTCCCTCAATACCTCGAGCACGATTGTCCTTTGCTCTCGCCTTTTCTTCCACATCAAGAGTACCAATGAGATCCGTAACGGGAAACTCCTGCCTCTTATGCTTCAGTAAGGTAGCAAAGTTCCTCCACGTGGGAGGAAGCTTAGTGATGATACCTCCGGCAATAAACTTGTCCGATAGGATACAATTGAAGTGCTCAAGTTCTCTAGAAAATGACTGTATCTCATGAGCTTGCTCAACCACGGAGCGCTCTTCAGTCATCTTGTAATCATAGAATTTCTCCATGATGGACAGCTCAGTGCCAGCATCCGAGACCCCAAACTTGGCCTTGAGTGCATCCCACATATCTTTTCCATTATCAATTGACGCATAAGCATCAACTATGTTCTCACCAAGAACACTCAAGAGAGCAGCCTTAAACAGAGTATCCATTTTCCGAAAAGCTTGTGCCTGTTGAGCATCATACTCTCTTTTAGGTTTACCAAGAGTGGCGTCATAGCAACTCATGGTTTGAAACCATAAGACTGCTCTCATGCACTGCCTCTTATAGTGGATACCCTCAAACATAGGAGGTCTCATGGAAGCAGCAAACCACTTGGGGTAACCTGCCTATAATAAGGTTTTTGGATTGTTGGAAATATGAGCAATTTACCATATGACTTTATTAATGGAAATACTAGATAAAGCATGACTAAAATAGCAGAGATAAAGCAAGTCATGCGATCTGACATAGACAAGATAAATAACATATGCAAATATGAACTAGAACCGAACATATCAAGAGCATACAGTAGAACAAGGAACTGTGACAGGACCTCTAACACGTACGGGACAACAACAGCAACAATAACACTGGACTTGGGACCGGGGTCCTCGGTAGCCATGTCGTCGAGGAGGTTGTCGATGTTGGGGAAGAAGTCGTCGTCAAGGAAGTAGTCGTCAGAGTCCGGGGCGTCCGTGACGAAGAAGTCAGTAGTCGCGCTAAGCGCTCCCCAAAAACCTTATCACCCTTCTCCCGTACATGACTCAAAGAGGTGGAGTTTCAGAGGCCTACTGTCCCGACCTGCGGTGCATGCCGCAAGCCGAGATGGGGAAGATCGTCGCAGTAGCACAGTGCTCAGGAACCGGTGGCGAGAGGAAGAAGTAATTATCGTGTGTCTCTCTGAGAGGAGCGACCTCCCTTTTATAGGCGCAAAGAGAAGGAGGCGAGAGGGCAGCGACTGGAGGTGAAACGAAGAGAGGGAGACGAAGCGAACGGACTTCAGCCGAAGAGGCGCGCGTTTGGATTCAGTGTCCACTACAGAAAAACATTTCAGCTCTCGCGTGACCTTTCATATACCCATCGTGCGTGGCAAAAATTTAGACATCGGCTCGACTCATTCCCGCAGCCTGCGGCATGTCATGACATGGTGTGGTGAGGCGGGCGGCGGCGGAGGAGCACGCATGGATGTCCCTCTTGTTCTCATCCTCATACATGTGGGGAAAGAACCTCCCATATAAAGAGGTCCAACTCCCTCTAAACTAGCAATGTGGGACTAAACTTTAGCTCCACCTCTCGCCTTGCACGAATGGGTTGCGTGGGCCTCTAGGATTTATTAGGAATTTCTGAAACTGCTATTGGGCTAGGCCCAAAATAGACAAAATTCCAGCAATGAGGACCTTCGAGAGCATGGACCGACACATTATCTTGAGATCGACAAAGTCGTTATGAACACCTTCATAGTCAATGGGAAATTAGGCTCAACCAAAACTGACCGATAGTTGTTGAAGAAGAAAGGCAGGGTGCCTACCGGGGCATCCCAAGCTTAGACGCTTGAGACTTCTTGGAATATCAACTTGGGATATCATGGGCATCCCTGTTGGCGTCAAAATCGGCGGATCTCGGGTAGGGGGTCCCGATCTGTGCGTCTTAGGCTAATGATAACAGGAAGCAAGGGACACAATGTTTACCCAGGTTCGGGCCCTCTCGATGGAGGTAAAACCCTACTTCCTACTTGATTAATATTGAAGATATGAGTAGTACAAGAGTAGATCTACCACGAGATCGTAGAGGCTAAACCCTAAGAGCTAGCCTATGATGGTATGATTGTAATTGTGATCGGCCTTCTAAGGACCATCCTCTCCGGTTTATATAGACACCAGAGAGGGCTAGGGTTTACATGGAGCCGGTTACAAGGAAAGAAATATAATATCCAGATCGCCAAGCTTGTCTTCCACGCAAAGGAGAGTCCCATCTAGACACGGGTCGAAGTCTTGAGTCTTGTATCTTCACGCTTCGATAGTCCGAATGATGTATATAGTCCGGCTGTCCGGATACCACCTAATCCAGGACTCCCTCAGTAGGCCCTGAACCAAGCTTCAATGATGATGAGTCCGGCGCGCAGTCTTGTCTTCGGCATTGCAAGGCGGGTTCCTTCTCCGAATACTCCAAGGTTATTTATCAAACACATAGACCGTGACCGGATCTGCAAAATGATCTTCACATACCACCATAGAGAGAATGATACTTTAGCTGACAACTTTTTAGACGACGTGATATGCCATTACAGCCAGGTCATTATTCGAACCGTTTTCCACAACTAGCCACAGCACGCATTGCGAGGCGGTTTCCTTGACACGTCTTGTCAAAGAAGAGATCATGTCTCCTTATCACGGGATTCTCAGTAATACGGGTATGGGTAATCCCCCCGTGTCATCAATCGTGGCGCTTGGGAAGTAAGCGATTCTCAACAGGCTAGTGGGGAGGCGCACCGCTTTCGTCGCCTCTATAAAGGGATAAGAGTTCCCCATTCTTACCCACGCCTTCTTCCTCCTCTGCCCACTCTTGCCTCCCCGAGCTCCAGCGCCCTAGTCTAAGTCTTCTCCGCATAGCTAAACATGTCCGGAGCAGGAGGCAAATGGGTGGCTTCCACCGTGAAGGAGAAGAACATCGTAAGTCTTTGGGCGGCCGGGTACTTGGCCGCAGACATAGCGCACCAGCTACTAGACGGCAGGCAGGTCATTCCAACTCCAGGACCCCATGAGAGGGTCGTGTTTCTTGCCCACTTCGTCTGTGGACTGGGGTTTCCACTCCACCCCTTCGTCCGCGGGCTCATGTTCTACTACGGGCTAGATTTCCATGATCTAGCACCGAACTTCATCGTATGCGAGGCTTTCCTCCGCATCAAGCCTCATTTCGGCTTGTGGCTGCAAACCTTCTGTGTGAAGCCGAAGATTGTAAGCGGCCAGCAAGCTGAGTGCGGAGGAGCCATGGTGGGCAAAATGCCTAATGTCACCTGGCTTGACGGCTCCTTTGCGAAAACCATGAAGGGGTGGCAATCGGGGTGGTTCTATATCATCGAGCCTCGCAACGCCAACTGGGTGACGGCCCCCGAGTTCCGATCCGGAACCCCTATGCGGCTCACCTCCTGGGAACAGAAGGGCCTGTTATGGGGCGAATCTACAGAGTTGACCGGACTCATCAACTGCATCAAGGGCATGAAGGACAAGAACATCAAGCTTGTCAACGTGATCCAGGTCAGTCTCGTTCGCCGGATTCTGCCGTGCCAAAAGCGGGCATTCAATCTGTGGGAGTTCGTCCCGGCCGAACAGCAGACGCTTCAGAAGCTCTACGGCATGAAGCACAAAAACGCGTGGAAGGCGTTGTTCAAGGCCTCTGAAGTACCTCCTCCCATATCCGAGGACCGTGGGCTCCACACCGCATGGTGTCCTATTCAGGTGAGTTCTCAGGCCACCACCGGATTCGGTTTTTCCCAATACATTCATGGGGGAGCCTTAAGTAATTGTGTATATTTGTGCAGGATTATGTGGAGACAGCAGAGCGGATTGACTGTCCGGCTCCGCTGCCAGAAAGGCCAGCTAATGATCTTCTGACGAAGATGCTGGTCCCAGCGCCCTATAAGGGGCCGGAGAAGAAGGCCGATAAGAAGGCCCCGGGGACCCGAAAGGGTCTCCGGCGTAAGGTTGCGCAAGCCTCGTCCGAAGACGACGAGGCGCACTCCTCCCCTGAAGGGGAAGAATAAGAGGCCTCCCCATCCGGAAAGGACGAGGGGCCTGATAGGGCGGACCAAGGAACCAGGAGAGGCCCCCGCCGCAAGGCCGTCATACCCTTGTCGTCTGATGATGACGAGGCAGATTCCTCCCGCGGAAGCGGGGGAAATCAAGAAGAAACTCCACCTCCCCGTACTGGGGGGAGAAGAAGAGGAAGGCCGCCCCGGTGGGGGAGACTGGGATGTCCAAGAAGGGAAAGGTGTCCCTTCCGGACTACTCCGCCATCGCCGCCGATAGCGAGGAAGGGTGGCTGCCCAGGAAGAAGCCTTTAGTGCGATCGTAAGTATCCGCACTCCATCGTAATTTTGCTTCATAATTTTGTTATAATGCCGAACTTATATGCAGTCCGGCCAGGGCCCATCCCGAGGTATCGTCTTCGGACGGGTCCTTGAGTGAGTCAGCAATGAACTCACTCCCGACGGCCACTTCTCCTCGGCCTGCGGATGACACAGAGGTGTTGTCCCAAGGGCTCCCAGAGATGGGGGAGGTGGCCCTCGAGGCGCCTCAAGACGGCATTCCAGACGTCGGACTCACAGGTTTCAAGATCCCCGCGGATCGTGTTGATGAGAGCCACGGTAAGCCGGGCTCTCAGCTGAACACTGTTCCGGAGCCTTCAGTAGTTCCGGACTCAGGCGGGCAACCCCTCGTTAGGGAGGGAGGGCCGTCTGAATCGAGGACTTCTGTTGCACCCGAGGCACCGGATTGTCTGCTGGAAGCGCTTCGCGGCGCTTCCCTAGATGAAGAGCACCGTACTCTTATGAGTGCAGTGATTCAGAAGGTTTCGTCCGCCAAGAGCGGACTAACCGAAGCCTGCACCAGCCTCCTGACGGGCTTTGAGGTAAGTAAAAATGTGTGAAATTACCACTCGATAGGTAGTAGCCCCTAATACTCTGTTTGGTGTTCGGAAGGAAAAACCAAACGGAGGGTCAATTATATTCCGCAGGAGTCTAACAATAAGTTTGAATGTAAGTAAACAGGCTGTGCTGCTGGCCGCTACTGGCCGTACGGCCGAAATCGCCGGCCTAAAGTAGGACTTGGAGCGGGCACAGGGAGAGCTCGGCCTCACGAGGAGGCAGCTCGAGGAGAGCAAAGGTGAATGATTCCCCTCTCTCATATAATGATAGGTAAAATTGGTAATTCTAATGACGAAGCATCGTGATTTGATAACAGAGACCACCACCGAAGTGGCGTCTCTCAAGAAAGCACTGTCCGAGGCCGAACACAAGGCGGCCTTGGAACGCGAGGAGCGCAAAAAGCAAGAAGCCCGAGTGGGCGAAGTACAAGAAGAGCTCTAGGAGCTTGGCCAAAAGTTCGAGTCCGTGGAGCATGAGCTTAAAGCAAAAGAGGCCGAGCTTGCGAAGGCCCTTACAAGTATAAAAGACGCCAAGGCCAAAGCCGAGAGGGCACAGCAAGAAATCCAGGAGGGCAAAAAGATAGCGGCGGGTAAGAAATTCTCTATGCAAAGCAAACATGTGGAGGAGGCGTTTCTTTTACTTACATGAGTCCGGAGCTCTCCAGGGGCATTCACAGATCTGCTGCGCAGCGTATCAGACGCCACGGAGTTCTACCATGCTCAGGAGGGGAGCTCAACGGAGAAGTTGTTCTGGTCCCAGTATGCTGGGGCCGAACATCCAACGTCTTTGAGTGACCAACTGAAGCAGTTGGTTGAACTCCACAGGGCGGCCGAAGTGGCTATGAAGGATTTCATAGTCCGGATGTGGCCTGGTGAGACCCTGCCCACCAGCTACTTTGTCCTGATCAAGCGGTGGTGAATGCCTGTCCACGACTGGAAGTCATCAAGCGATCCGTTTGCATTGAGGGTGCCCGCCGGGCCCTTGCCCGTGCGAAGCTGCATTGGGGCAAGCTGGATGCGGAGAAGCTGGTGAAGGACGGGCCGCCAGAGGGCAAGCCGCATCGCGTTCCCGAGAAGTATTATGATGGCGTTATGAAGGGTGCTCGCCTCGTGGCCGATGAATGTACCAAGGACATAATTTTTGAATGAATTCACTTCTGTCATGTTTGTATTTGAAAGACGAAGTTACTTGCGCTAAGTAGCGCTTTTGTTATTTAAAATATTACCTTTTGTGCGGCTGTTTATCAAATTCTGAAAGTAGGCCAGTCGTCGGCTTCCACCCCCATGTAACTAGTACTGGGGTGTTCGTGGATAACCCGGACACTCTTTATCCAAATGTTTGGTCCCTTAAGGAGGTGTCCAGCATAGCGAACAAGGCAATCGGACTATGCGGCTTTATAACCTTCACTTAGCCATAGAAGTCTACAATTTTAAATTTCGGTGAAGCCCCTAGAATCCGGAAGACCGAATTGGGGCGCTCTACATGCCTAGATCGGACGAAGCCGATTTATCGCCTAAAGCGGAAAAATCTTTAAGGATTTTAAGACCTCTCGAACAGTGATCATCTCACGCCACCTCATGCCGGTCAGTTTTCGGCTTTCTCTACTAAGGTGCTCGTCCGGCAGAACCAGGGCACAATCGCAGTGGTTCTCCCTGCGCTACCTTAGCCGATATAACGGAACGTAAGGCACCAAAACAAGGGAGCCGGGCTATCCCAACTGTAGACCCAAGACATGATTCAGAGCTGATGCATATAATGCTATAAGTTCGGGGTGCCACACTGTTGAAAGTGTTCGGACTTGTCGTGCCGTATTATGGGGCGCCATAAGAAGCCCCTGGCAAACTCTACGTACCAAAGTGTACAGATGCAATATTAAATAGGCATTTGTAAAAAATGCTCAAAGAAAAATAATAAGCTGACGCTGTATATGATCTCCCATTGATGAATAATACGTTTAGGCGTATGTTTACAATGAATGCATTAAGCGGAGATAAAGAGGATAATTTGACATATCCTATCCAGAGGTAGGCTACGTACAGATAGATAAAGCAGGTATAACGATCGCAAATAGATTCCACCTGGGTATTTCCTTCTCTGCGCAAAGCCTGTTGCCTCCTTGGTTTTCTCTCCTATGTAAGTCCGACAATCCGGCTCTTCTGGAGAAGCTGCACTAAAGCAATGTCCTTAAAGGTAAATGGAAAGGTTACGAAGAATACCGTACTGCTGACTGAGCCACTGCTACGCCTCCGCCTGTGCCCATGGTATTTTGAGTGCGTAATTGTGTACGCATGGCACGAATGCTGCTTTGATGGGATTTGAGCAGAGGCCGGACTGCTAGTCATGCTCTTGGCGTGCCTGCTGATCCTGCTGCGGGGTGTTCCACCCTCGCTTGACGGAGCTTGAGGTTGTCGTCGCCAGATTGGTGGTTTGCCGGAGGAGGCCGCATTGTACTTCTGCCGCAAGGGCTGCAGTGTGCTCTTATGTACGGAGAGAGCGGTCCATATTTCCGTTGACTATCATGACCCCACGCGGGCCTGGCATATGCATAGTGTGGTACCGCATTGAATCTAGCAAATGCGGTTCGTCCAAGCAGTGCGTGGTAACCATTGCGGAAAGGGACGATATCGAAGATTAGCTCTTCGCTTCGGAAGTTATCCGGAGATCTGAAGACCACTTCCAATGTTATAGAGCCCGTACAACGGGCCTCTACTCCAGGAATTACACCTTTAAAGGTGGTTTTGGTGGGCTTAATCCTTGAAGGATCGATGCCCATTTTGCGCACTGTGTCCTGGTAAAGCAGGTTCAGGCTGCTGCCGCCGTCCATAAGGACTCGCGTGAAGTGGAATCCGTCGACGATTGGGTCTAAGACCAATGTGGCCGAGCTGCCATGACGAATGCTAGTAGGATGATCCCTATGATCAAAGGTGATCGGACAAGCTGACCATGGGTTGAATTTGGAGACGACTGGCTCCATCGCATAGACGTCTTGTAGTGCTCGCTTCCGTTCCCGCTTGGGGATGTGGGTGTCGTAGATCATGTTGACCGTTTTCACCTGGGGGGGGGGGAATTTCTTCTGTCCCCCCATGTTCGGACGCCGGGGCTCCTCGTCATCGTCGCTATGCAGCCCCTTGTCCTTGTTTTCGGCGTTTATCTTGCCAGCCTGTTTAAATACCCAGCAGTCTCTATTGGTGTGGTTGGCTGGCTTGTCCGGGGTGCCATGAATTTGGCACGAGCACTCTAGTATACGGTCTAGACTAGACGGTCCCTGATTATTTCTCTTGAATGGCTTCTTCCGCTGACCATATTTGGATCCGCTGAATCCGGCATTGACTGCCGTGTCTTCGGTGCTGTCGTCGTTGTTCCGTCGCTTGTGTCTATTGCACCGTAGCTTGCCGTTATTGTCACAGACATCTGATGTGCCAGAATGTGGCGTAGTGCTGCTGCGAGCCAACCAACTGTCCTCGCCCGCGCAAAAGCGGGTCATTAGTGTCATGAGAGCTGCCATAGACTTGGGTTTCTCCTGGCCGAGGTGTCGGGCGAGCCACTCGTCACGGATATTATGCTTGAAGGCCGCCAGGGCTTCGGCGTCCGGACAGTCGACTATTTGGTTCTTTTTAGTTAGGAACCGAGTCCAGAATTTCCTGGCTGATTCTCCGGGCTATTGAGTAATGTGGCTCAAGTCATCGACATCCAGAGGTCGCACATATGTGCCTTGGAAGTTGTCAAGAAATGCGTCTTCCAGGTTTTCCCAACTGCCAATGGAATTTGTGGGCAGGCTATTAAGCCAGTGCCTGGCGGGTCCTTTGAGCTTAAGGGGAAGATACTTGATGGCATGTAGATCATCTCCGCGGGCCATGTGAATGTGGAGAAGGAAATCTTCGATCCATACTGCGGGGTCTATTGTGCCATCGTATGATTCGATGTTTATGGGTTTGAACCCTTCTGGGAATTCATGATCCATTACTTCATTAGTGAAGAAGAGGGGGTGTGCGGCGCCTCTGTGTCGGGCTATGTCCCGACGTAGTCCGGCTGCGTCTGACTGGATATATTCGGCCCGGCCGGATTTGCTGCTAGTGTATCCGGTATGACGGTCATCGTCATGTGTTGTGGCGCGCCCCCGTGATTCGTAGATCGATCTTGGTTGTCCTGCGACGTTATCCAGTTTATCGCGCAGGTCCTGAGTATTGCCCCGGGCCGTAGTAAACTGGCGCGGGGGTGCGGGCTGGTATTCGGGCTGATATGCCGTTTTATCCCGGCCTCGAGGCGGCCGGTCAGCCGTGTGGCGCTCGATTCCATATTCCTCGGCTGCCAGGACTTCTGTCCATCTATCTGTGAGCAGGTTGATCAGCTTGGAGCTACTGCTTCTTCTTCTTCAGGCTTCTCGCAGTGGCAATAAGCCTGCGCTTGAAGCACTCCTGCACCGCGGGATCCTCGGGCACGCCGAACTTGTCGTCGCCGAGGCTAATCTTGTCTTCGGAGGGGGGCATGTAGTTGTCCTCCTCCGGATACCCGTCAGTCGCCTGTTCATCTGGGCTGTCATGCCCATCTTCCTGTTCAGCCTGCTCAAAGGCGGGCTGTTCGGGGTTGTATTCATCGTCGGCACCGTCCGGATTGGTTTCGTCTCCGGTGCCGGTATTACCTTGGCGGGGCTTGGAGCGGCGCGGGCGATGCCCATGCTTTGCTTTCTTCTTGGAGGGGTTATCCTCCATTGCCTCATCGCCATTGGTTTGTTTCGGAGTCCACCATATATATATATAGTATGAAGAGGTGGCTGTCCACCGCCCTGTGAGCGGTGGCTCCCGTACGTCTCCTGCATCATAGTCCATGCCATCGATATCTTCGAAGTCGAGGTCCAGCACGTCGGTTAAATCATTGATCATGGCAATCAAGTGGGTGGTGGGTGGGCAGCGAATTCCTTCGTCGCCTGCTTCCCACTCAAGCCGGACATAGTTCGGGCTAGAGTCTCCTGACAGATAGAGAGAGACTTTAATGAGTTCAGCATGTCGCCAAAGGGCGAGTGTTGAAAGATGTCTGCAGCAGTAAACTCCATCACCGGAGCCCAACCCGGCTCGGCTGGCTCGAGGGTGTGCGGACCAGAACCAATGACCGGATACGAGTCCGGGGGTCCAGGGTTACAGGTCTCCACAGAGGTGAGACCTGTGTTCGGCTCCAACACTGATGAGTATGCGGCCTATGGGGCAGGGTCTACCCCTCCGTCCTTGGGCAACGCAACCTGTTCCGGATTTAGATCCGGGGCTATTGCAGGGATGACATTCCGAGCATTGTCCGACAGCAGGTCTAGGCCGTACCCATGGTGACTGTCCGGCGCTCCCGGCACAGGGCCGAATCCGTCGAAGATCAAGTCTCCGCGAATATCCGCCGTTTAGTTCAAGTTTCCGAACCTGATCTGGTGGCCAGGGGCGTAGCTGTCGATCTGCTCCAGATGGCCAAGCCAATTGGCCCGCAGTGCGAAGCCGCCAAACACAAAGATCTGTCCGGGGAGAAAAGTCTCACCCTGGAACATGTTGTTGACGATTGAAGACGCCATCAAGCCTTGAAGCGACGACACAGAGGAACTCTCAATGAAAGCACCAATGTCGGTGTCAAAACCGGCGGATCTCGGGTAGGGGGTCCCGATCTATGCGTCTTAGGCTGATGATAACAGGAAGCAAGGGACACAATGTTTACCCAGGTTTGGGCCCTCTCGATGGAGGTAAAACCCTACTTCCTGCTTGATTAATATTGAAGATACGAGTAGTACAAGAGTAGATCTACTACGAGATCGTAGAGGCTAAACCCTAAGAGCTAGCCTATGATGGTATGATTGTAATTGTGATCGGCCTTCTAAGGACCATCCTCTCCGGTTTATATAGACACCGAAGAGGGCTAGGGTTTACATGGAGCCGGTTACAAGGAAAGAAACATAATATCCGGATCGCCAAGCTTGTCTTCCATGCGAAGGAGAGTCCCATCTGGACACGGGCCGAAGTCTTGAGTCTTGTATCTTCACGCTTCGATAGTCCGGACGACGTATATAGTCCGGCTGTCCGAATACCCCCTAATCTAGGACTCCCTCAATCCCCAAGCTTGAAATCTTGTGTCTCCTTAATTTCTCTCATATCACACGGTTTCCTCCCTCCACTAAACGCACATCGACGAGAGGCTTGAAATAAATCTTGGAAAATGCGAGTATCAGTATCAATTCTAGGACTTGAATCCTAGTGGGTTGTGGATATCATTGTCCTGTTAGGGACTATTTTGGTTGCAGCACAACTGTGTGATCCCCTACAACCGGAGTAGGCAAACCCGGGTCACCATACGTCCACAGACGTGTCTGGACACGCCCACAAACAATGTCAGATGGGTCCTCATTTGTCCTCCCATACAACCACACTTCCCATATGTCAGTCCCATATCCATGCACATCCATCTTATAACATAAATTCATCACCAATTCAATAATTGACGATACAAAATAAATGAAAATTCAACAATTCATTACATGCGAAAATAAAAACCAACAATTCATATATAGATAGATGATACACGAACGATTCAAACACCTCCATTGTTGTAGTGGTTGATCCTCTTCTTCATGTCGACCAACCAATTCTTTCCTTCTTCATCAAAGAGGTTAGTGTCCTGGAACATGATCCCCGACTCCCCTGTCTCTCTCGTGAGCCTCAACTTCTCTCTCTCTCTCCTTTTTCTTCTCTCCTCTCTCTCTCCCTCTCTCACTCAATTCCTTCCAATATCGCCGTCTTTTCAAGATCTCATCTTGCAATCTTTGCTTGCCTCTCCAATTCTATCTGGTTCTTCTCCATGTTCAACCTCTCCCAATCGAGCTCTATCTTCTCCCTTTGCACATCTATCCTTCTCCCACTTGTTTCCCATCACCTGATGGTTTCTCTTTGGCACAATGGCTTGTATGTTCACCCCGCCATTTTCCTCTTCTTCGTCATCAAATCCAATTGATTGATTTGAGCTAGACCCATTGTTTTTCTTCATCTTCCTAGTGCCAATTTGGATGCCATCAAGGATGGTGAAAGATCGTGGATGTCGCCTAGAGGGGGGGGGGGTGAATAGGCGCTTTAAAATAATTACGGTTTAGGCTTGAACAAATGCGGAATAAAACTAGCATTTAATTTGTCAAGCACAAAACCTAAAACAACTAGGCTCACCTACGTGCACCAGCAACTTAAGCTAAGCAAGATAAACAACTAAGTGATAGCAAGATATAAAACAAGAAACACTATGGCTATCACAAATTAAAGTGCATAATTAAAGGGCTCGGGTAAGAGATAACCGAGGCACGCAGAGACGATGATGTATCCCGAAGTTCACACCCTTGCAGATGCTAATCTCCGTTTGGAGCGGTGTGGAGGCACAATGCTCCCCAAGAAGCCACTAGGGCCACCATAATCTCCTCACGCTGTCGCACAATGCAAGATGTCATGATTCCACTAAGGGACCCTTGAGGGCGGTCTCGAACCCGTACAAATGGCAACCCTTGGGGCGGTCACCGAACCCATACACTTTGGCAACCCTTGGAGGTAGTCACGGGTACCCGTCAAATTGCTCGGGGCTATCTCCACAACCTAATTGGAGACCCCGATGCTTGCCCAGAGCTTTACACCACAGTGATTGAGATCCGACAACACCAACCGTCTAGGGTACCAAGGCACCCAAGAGGAACAACCTCTAGGGTTACCAAACACCCAAGAGTAACAAGCTTCTCAACTTCACTTCCACATATCACCGTGGAGAACTCGAACCGATGCACCAAATGCAATGCCAAGGGCACACGGAGTGCCCAAGTTCTTCTCTCCCAAATCCCACCAAAGCAATTAATGCTAGGGAGGAAAATGAGAGGAAGAACAAAGAAGAGAACACGAAGAACTCTAAGATGTAGATCCAATGTTCCCCTCACATAGAGGAGAAAGTGATTGGTGGAAACGTAGATCTAGATCTCCTCTCTCTTCTCCCCCAAGAACTAGCAAGAATCATTGGAGGGATTGAGAGATAGCAAGCTCGAAGAAGGTCAATGATGGGGGAAGAACACGAGATAGAAGGATGAGGTTCAATGGAGAAGAAGACCCCCTTTTATAGAAGGGGAAAATCCAATTGTTACCTTGCTCCCAGCCCACACAGAGTGGTACTACCGCTCGGGCGGTAGTAACCCAAAAACAGTGCAATGTCACAAGGCGGCAGTGCAGCTGGAGCGGTACTACCGCTCTCCCAAGCGGTACTACCACTGGGGTTGTAGCTCGGGGTTACTTAGAAGCAGACCGGGAACAGGGGAGAAGCAGTAGAACTGCTACAGCAGTACTACCGCCCACGCGAGTAGTACTATCGCTTATAGGTAGTAGTGCTGCTCTCCACTGCCGATTCACTTCCGCTGAGAGTGCATCGAGACCTGGAGGGAGCGGAGGTGCAGTGGTAGTAGCGGGCGGTACTACCGCAAATGGGTGGTACTACCGCTTCGCACTACCGTTGCACTTCCGTGCAAACCCGACACAAAATCTGAGTTCCTAGAAGCAGTGGTAGAAGCCGCGGTACTAGACAGCGGTACTACCACTTGTGGCCTCTAGCTCACAAGCACAACAACAGATGGCTACAAGAAAACCAGAACTGTCATAACTTCTGCAAATGAGCTACGAATTGAGCAAACTCAAGCTTGTTGGATAGAGGATGACAAGAACTATCCAACAATGACTAGTTAAAGTAAGAAGATGCAGGGGTATTGTCGTGGAAATATCACGTCAGATGTCCTCGTGTAAGGACTTAGTCGTGGAGCCATCGCGACGGGTTAGCTTAAAGGGGTTAAACCGGACTAAGGACACGAGGGATTTTATACTAGTTCGGCCCCTTCGATGAAGGTGAAAGCCTACGTCTAGTTGTGATGGGATTATTGGGGTCTCGCTAACCAGGGAGCTAAACAAGCTATGCCTGGCTATCGAGTTGTGTTTCTTGTCCCTGAACCGCTGCCGGGTCGTCCCCTTATATACACGGGTTGACGCCCGGCCGGTCTACAGAGTCCTGAGGCCGACTCATACAAGTGTTCGGCTCGGTCTCTCCCTTCCTTATCTTACAACATAAGTTTACACGACTATGGCGGTTTACCACTATGGGTCCTAATCCGCCTTTGGGCTCCGGGCCTCTAAGCTTCATGGTAAAACGCCATCTTCTGAGTCTTCGTGGGCTTCAATACGGTTGAGTGTAAACCGGCCCCTCCTGGGCGGTTTATACTCAATAGTTATATCCCCAACATTAGGCCCCAGAGTGATTTGAATTTATTCATGTCAGTCTTTAGTACTTAGGAAAGTCCCATGAACATCTTCCCTTGTTTCCCGTAAACCGCCATGACATCTTCTTCATAAACTTTGTTAAACCGCCGTGACATCATCCTCTGGATACAACAACGGATCATCATGACATCATATCTGTAAAAAATGAATAAAAAGATTCCTCTTATTAATGTCATCCAGGAAATCGAGGCGACAGCTGCGCCACCTGCCGCTTTTGACTCCTTGATTTTCGCGCCGGTCCTTATCCATTTTCCTTATAAATAGACCCGGGGGACCTTTCCTTTTTTCCCCTTCTGCACTTCTTCTTCTTCCTCGCGATGCCCCAGCTCTGAAGCTCCGCCGCCACCCTCGACCTTCGAACGCTGCATCAACAGAGGCCGCTGCATCAACCTGGTCGTACCAGAGATCTTCGGTGTTCCTCCACTGTCCTGCGCATCCGGTAAACCTTCTCCCTCATAACCCTAGATCTTTCTCTTAGGGTTCCTGTTTGCATCTGCGTTCATAGGTACTCATCCTAGTCTCTTCGTATTCACTTCTTCCATAGCTTTTTTGACTCAACCGTAGCATAAATCCCGTGCGGTAATTGCTCCACATCCAATTTGGTACTTAGTAGGTCTTCCTCTTTGTATGGACTCTCTTGATAGAACGCATGAACTTCTCTGCTCTGTTTAACACCTTTGGTAGATCCGAATTAATTCCATCACCGTGCGAAACCTGTTTCTGTCAACACTTAGCAGATTTTGAACCCAAGCCCTTCTGCCTATGGGCGGTTTAACCTTTGATGACCAATCCGCCATATACCATTAGCCCTCTCTTAAACCGCCAACCAAACTTGATCAGCAATCCGCCGGTTTACCACTGGAAAATACACTTAACCCGTTTAATCTGTAAACCAGCCATTATTTTTTCTTTCAGCTTTCCTTTCCGAGATGACGAAACAATTTGCTGCCTGCAACTAGGTTCCTTTCCGGATTACGGAGACACAAATCAATGGATATGTCACCACTGGCGCTTTAGCTTCCAAAAGGATCCTGCAATGGCGTGTTCTGGATTCTGAATGCCCTCCTGGACCTCAAGATGGAGAAGTGGTTGTTTTTATGCAACACTTAGACCGGGGATTCAGCCCGCCCGGATCAAAAAAATTTCGGGATGTCCTCGCAAGCTTCCAGCTCCATCCACAAGACATTGGACCGAATTCCGTGTCCAATATATGCAACTTTCTGATCTTCTGCAAAGTTTACCTCCAAGAAGAGCCATCTGTGGAGTTGTTCCGGGATTTCTTCCACTTGAACCGTCGCACCGAGTTCTCTGATGGTCCCAACATAGAGCTTGGTGGCGTCTCAATTCAGAAACGGAAAGAAGTTGACTTCCCACATGCAAAACATCATAGCCATCCTAAGGATTGGAACCAGACTTGGTTTTACTGCCGGAACACTGCTCCTGACGGAGAAAATCCTCTGCCGGGCTATATCGTCCACACCAGCTTAGCAACAACCATCCATTACCATCACGCTTATCCGCCGCAGAGCGAAGGGCTTTTGCTCCTCAAATCGCCAAGGTCCGGGCCCTCATGGCCAACGGTTTAACTGGCATTGACCTCGTCCGCTGCTGGGTATCGTGGGGTATTTTTCCTTTAAGCCGCCATCCCAGACTGATGCATGAATACACTGGCAATGTAAAAGACCCTCAACGCTATCATGAAGTATAAATGACAGAGCTTGAAGTTACTGAATCTACAAAGAAGATGCTTGATGAGACAATCTCTGCATGTAGTCAAACCGGACTGGCACCTTTTTACGTCTCCAATCCTCCACCAGCGGTAAAATTTATCTTATTATTTACTGATTCGCCTCCGCTTTAACTGTGTGTTTGATATTGCTTTGCCTTACTATTACAGGCCAACAGCTCCTTCTGGAAACGTACTAAACCGGCCAAGGCTCGTCCAAAGACCAAAGTTACCATGAAGGTTTCCAAGAAGAAAACCGCCGAGTCTTCTGATCCGCCAGAAGATGAGGAATCAGATGTAGAGGTAAACTTGACTAACTTGATTCCTTATTTGTACATTGTATTGACAATGATTGTTTCCCAGGAGGAGGTTGAGGCGAGCCACACAGATAATGCTGAGGTAATCACTCTTTCTTCCGATTCTGATCTTGTGCCGGTTCAAAAAGTTCGCCGCACAATCCGGAAAGTAAAACTATCTCACCCTCTTGCTCATTTGGATCCAAAATTTTATGTGAAGTCACATCAAGCTGCAGAACGTCGTACAACCCGGCATAGCAGTCAGCAAATCACATCGTCCGGTTTACCAGATACACCAATCAGAAAACATCGTCCAGAGGTGACTTATTCTCCTGAAAAGCTTTATCCTTTGAAGGGTTTCTTCCGATGCCCACTCAATCCATCTGATCCAAATTATCAGGCATCGTCCAACTCGTCTGGCAGTTCATCAACCACTCAACTACCTCCCCTGAAGATCGTTGCTGGGTAAGTACATTTTTGCATTGTTTCTTTCTGGGACATGCGTCGGTTTATTATATTCTAACTTTGAATGTTGTAGCGCCAAGGCCCGACTGAGTAAAAAGGCCAAGACCAGCGGCCATGCTGACGAAGTTGATTCGGAGAAGAGCCCTGAAGACGAGGGCGAAAATCCTGAGATTGCCACAGACCACTCTGCTCCAGAAAATCCAGGTGCTGATGCTAATCCGCCAGAGGCTGAACCGGAGATACAGGTCGATACATCAACTGATGCCGCCCCTCCAAATCAAATTGCCAATCCGCCAAGCCATGGTACCAAGCTGCCGAGCCCTACTGCCAAAGCGCCAAGCCCTGCTAAGGAGAATATCAATCCGTCAAGCCCCGCCAAGGATGATGACGTTGTTGTTACTGGCACGACATATACCGCCCCAGGCAATCCAGTTGTTTTATCCAAACATACCGCCAAGGGTGAATTTGCCTTTATGAATAAGGGGAAGAGCAAAACGGATTTATCAGACTATGCCGATTTATCTGCCCAAGACCTTCATTC
Source organism: Triticum dicoccoides (assembly GCF_002162155.2). Classification (NCBI taxonomy): domain Eukaryota; kingdom Viridiplantae; phylum Streptophyta; class Magnoliopsida; order Poales; family Poaceae; genus Triticum; species Triticum dicoccoides. The sequence goes on along the minus strand of NC_041391.1, from coordinate 495,709,777 downwards.
CGGCTTCTTGAACCGTCTCTTCACCAGCCGAGACTATGAGGCCGGTTTGGTAAATTTAATGAAGGAGAGCTATGAGGTAAATCATTGGATCCTTCACTCTGTACCTTCATTGCATTGTAGCCCCCAAGGGCCGGTTTGGCTTGAGAAAGTTAAACCGGGACTTTGCATATTTCAGACTATACTTTGTTGATTTCCCTTGTGCATTTCTGATCAAACACACATTAGCCCCCAAGTGCCATGATTAATGCTTGTATTAATCCGTGGGACTTCAATAATAAGTAGAAAAAAGTAATCCTCATTAGCCCCAAGTGTCAAGTGTACAACTGTTATATGCTTGGGACTTTGAAAGAAATCATTGATATGCTCTTCTTGCTGTGGCAGGATGAAATAAATCAACAAGTCTCTCAGATTGCCGATCTTCAAGAAAATGTGAAAACCCAACAAGCATAAACCACCAAGGCCAGGGATGAATTGAAAACTGCCTTAACCACCATGGAACAGCTCAAGGAGTGGTTTCAATTCTGAACGGACCAACTGGGATACTGAAAAAGCTGGGTTGCTGAAGCGGGCGGAGGACGCTGAAGCAGCTCTTAAACCGGTGACAGAAGAACTTACTGGATTAAAGCGCCAAATCAATGCCATGACTTCTGCAATATTTGGTAAGTATTGTTTGCCAATGCTTTATGAACATTTTGCTTTAGAATGTTGCCGGTTTAACTTGAAATCCGTAAACTGCTATAGGTGGCCGCATTGCTCAGCTGGGCTCTGATATGCGGAAGAAACTCAAGGCCGCCTATATGCTGATTGAGCTGTTGTATACCGGTGCCCAACGGGTTATCTGTGCAACTTCTTATGACAATGCAGCCCCAACATTGATCAAGGACACTCTGGCCAAGTTATCTACAACGCCAGCAGAGATAAAAGAGGTGAAGCGGTCCGCTGCCAGAGCTGGCGCTTTGTTAGCACTGACCCGAGCCAAGGCATGGATAGCTGACCTTGATCCGGTCGATATCGCCAAGGGCTTTCATAGTGAACAGGAAAATGGGGCAGTGTTTGACAATGATACCCTCAAACGTGTGACAAGAGAGATGCGTCCTCTGGCGAGTCAACTTGCAGAAGAAGCAAACTTGATGGTTCACCGGTTCTTCTATGATGCTGACAACAAACGGGTTGAGGCTGTCATTCCGGAAGTGCAAAATCTTATTCCGCCAATCCGTAAGCATACTTACGCCCCTGACGTTGATCCGACTGATCCTATAAGTGAAGAGGCTGTCTTTCAGGCCTTAACCCGGATTGACTAGACCACCGCTGATTTCCAACCATTGGAGGATGAGGAGGTTGAACCAACGCCAGATGATCCATCTACCTCATTTCAACATGGTGATGATGCTTGATCCGGCAATCCGGTTGATTTTGCACAAAAATATTCCATATTTTGGGCTGTTTAAGCGCCTTGTAATAGGGTAGCAAAAATATTTAGATCTGCTGCCATCGTGCAGTGGGAAATACTTTATGTGATCCATCAGTAAAATTTCAATGTTGGCTAATATATCATAAGATGCAATCCCTATGTCTGCATAAAAAGAATTGTCCTGGCGGTTTACCGCCGGACGGGTCATAATGCCCAAGGCAAAGCTTGATTGATAATCAAACTTGACGAAATATGAAATAACTCATACCTGTGATGTGATATCATGTTAGTTGGTTTACCAACTTTTGACTGTAATAAGGGTGAAGACCCAAATCTTTGAAGTTTTTGTACAACTTCACCTTGTACTGATGGTGTATAAGAAGTCATGCCGGGCTATGATGAACACCAGATGATCAAAAACTGGCGACAAGTAGTCAAAGCCAGGCCGGGTTAATAAACTCCGGTTTAAGAAGGTTCGTCAACTTGTAGTTGAGACCGAAGCCAGGTTAACAAACACTGGGTTAAAATGATGAGTTGAAAAGCCATACTAGATCGAAGATGCCGGTTTTAACACAAAAGTCAGCAAAAAGAAACAAGTGCAAATAAGACTGTGTAGTCGAGGCTTTTCAAGGGCTGTCAGGCCCAAATTCGAGGCTTTTCATGGGCTGCCAGGCCGCTGAGTTAAACCATTTGACAAAGCCTTTTAAGATGGCCCTCCAACTAACCAATCACCGTTTTAACTTTGACAAGTGCAGGGTCTCAATGAGAGTAACTGTCAAACGTTCGGAGGGTCGTGCCAGGATGACCTGGATAGGAGTGGCTTACTTGATGAAGGCAGGTTAACCCGGGGTTTTAGGTAAATATACCAGGCTTCCAAGCCGTGGGGCGATACCCAACTACAAGGGTCCATTCAAACTCCTGAGCCCCCAAGTAACATGATGAGCTGTGCTCATTAGGTGCCTATGTTTGAGCTGTGCATAGCATCTAGACTCTCTTTGTCCCTTCGGGTGTGAAGCTCCCGAGCTGTATTGTGGCATAATAGCCGGTTTAATAGGTAGTACTCCGCTTTGACAGCTGAAGCCCCCATGCAACTCAAAAGATATTTTGGGAGAAAAAACAGTAGAGGCCCTGCTTATAGCAAGGATGCTAGTTTATTTTATTGATCATAATATATACATTGTCAAAATATGTACATAAGAAAAGCCTACGGCTCAAGTATAGTAAGGCCGTCGGAGAGCTATGTTCCACGGCCGCCGGGTCTCCTCCTTAGAACTACGTGAGTTGTCTCGAACGTCAATGAGGTAGTATGATCCGTTGTGCAGATTTTTGCTGACCACAAAGGGTCCTTCCCAAGGTGGGGATAACTTGTGCATGTCGGTCTGATCCTGGATGAGCCAGAGCACCAAATCGCCTTCTTGAAAGGTTCTTGTTCTAACTCGACGGCTATGATAACTCTGCAAGTCTTGCTGGTAAACCGCCGAATGGGCTAAAGCCATATCTCATTTTTCATCCAACAGGTCCAACGCCTCCTGGCGTGCTTGCTCATTGTCCGCTTCAACATAATTAGCAACCCGGGGTGAATCGTGACGAATATCACTTGGTAAGACCGCCTCTGCCCCGTACACCATGAAGAAAGGCGTGTAACCCGTCGATCTGTTTGGAGTGGTGTTGATGCTCCATAACACAGAAGGTAATTCTTCCACCCAACAACCCGACGTCCGCTTTAAAGGAACCATAAGCCGGGGTTTAATACCCTTCAAGATTTCTTGATTAGCTCTCTCTGCTTGACCATTGGTCTGGGGGTGCGCCACATATGCTAAGTCCAGCCGGATGTGTTCTCTTTGACAAAAATCTTCCATCTCACCTTTAGAGAGGTTTGTGCCATTATCCGTGATGATGTTGTGTGGAAAACCAAAGCGAAAGATAATCTTTTTTGAGAAATTGAACCGCCATAGCCGCATCACACTTGCTGACAGGCTCCGCTTCAACCCACTTGGTAAATCTGTCAACCGCCACCAGCAGGTGAGTCTTCTTATCCTTGGAGCGTTTAAAGGGTCCCACCATGTCAAGCCCCCATGTGGCAAACGACCAAGTGATGGGAATCATCCGTAATTCTTGAGCCGGAACATGAGCCCTGCGTGAACACTCTTGACAAGCATCACACCACTTTACCAGATCCTCCGCATCAGCATGAGCTGTCAACCAGTAGAACCCATGACGGGAAGCCTTTGCAACCAAGGACTTTGAACCGGCATGATGACCACAATCCCCTTCATGAATTTCCCGTAGGATTTCTTGGCCTTCTTCAGGGGAAACACAACGCTGAAATACGCCTGAAATGCTTCAACGGTGTAACTCGCCATTGTGAATAACCATGGATTTGGACCGCCGAACAATCTGCTGAGCCAGGACTTCATCATCTGGTAACTCGCCCCAGTTCATATACGCCAGATACGGAACTGTCCAATCCAGCACAACGTGCAAGGCAGCCACTAATTGAGCCTCCGGATCAGGAACAACCAAATCCTCCTCTATAGGCAGCTTAACAGACGGGTTATGCAAGATATCTAGAAAGGTATTGGGAGGTACTGGTTTACGCTGAGATCCAAGCCGGCTCAATGCGTATGCTGCTTTGTTTTTGCGCCAGTCGATATGCTCAACCTGATATCCTTTGAAGTAACCTGCCACAATATCCACCTCACGTCTGTAAGCCGCCATGAGTGGATCCTTAGAATCCCAAGTACCAGAAACTTGCTGAGCCACCAGATCAGAGTCTCCAAAGCATCGCACCCGGCTTAAGTTCATATCTTTGGCCACGCGGAGTCCATGAAGCAGAGCCTCGTACTCAGCTGCATTGTTAGTACAGGGGAACATTAAACGGAGGACGTAACGAATCTTATCACCTCGAGGGGAAGTAAGAACAACACCAGCCCCCGAGCCCTCCAATTGCCTGGACCCATCAAAGTGAATAGTCCAGTACGTATTATCCGGTTTGTCCTCTGGTGCCTGCAACTCAGTCCAATCGTTGATAAAATCCACAAGTGCCTGAGATTTTATAGTTGTTCGAGGCACATACTTTAGACTATGTGGGCCAAGCTCAATTGCCCATTTTGCAACCCGGCCAGTTGCCTTCCTGTTCTGTATTATATCACCCAATGGAGCTGAACTGACCACTGTAATGGGATGGCCTTGGAAATATTGCTTGAGCTTCCGGCTTGCCATAAAAACCCCATATACAAGTTTCTGACAATGCGGATATCGCTGCTTTGACTCAATAAGCACCTCACTGATATAGTAAACCGGTCGTTGAACCGGGTACTCCTTACCAGCCTCTTTGCGCTCCACCACGATTGCCACACCGACGGCACGGGCGTTAGCAGCCACGTACAATAATAGAGGCTCCCTGTTAACCGGAGCAACAAGGATTGGCGGTTCAGCCAACTGCCGCTTCAAGTCTTCAAACGCTGCATTAGCCGCATCACTCCACACAAAGGTGTCTGTTTTCTTCAGCATCTGATATAAAGGGATCGCCTTATCTCCCAAACAGCTGATAAACCGGCTTAGTGCTGCAATCCGACCTGCTAGACGCTGAACATCATTGATGCACGCCGGTTTAGCCAAAGATGTAATCGCTTTGATCTTCTCCGGATTAGCCTCAATACCCCTGTTAGACACCAGAAAGCCTAGAAGCTTGCCTGCCGGAATACCAAAGACACAATTGTCCGGATTGAGCATCATCTTGTAAACTCGCAGATTGTCAAAGGTCTCCTTGAGATCATCTATCAATGTCTCCTTCTTCCTGGACTTCACCACAATGTCATCAACATAGGCATGAACATTGCGCCCAATCTGAGTGTGAAGACAATTCTGCACACAGCACTGATAAGTTGCCTGGGCACTCTTGAGCCCAAAGGGCATAGAAACATAGCAAAAGGCTCCAAAGGGAGTGATGAAGGCGGTCTTCTCCTGGTCCTTAACTGCCATTATGATCTGATGATAGCCTGAGTAAGCATTCAAAAAACTCAAACGCTCACATCCCGCCGTCGCATCAATGATCTGATCAATACGTGGGAGAGCGAAAGGATCGGCCGGACAAGCTTTGTTCAAATCTGTGTAATCCACACACATGCGCCAAGTGCCATTTTTCTTAAGAACAAGCACCGGATTAGCCAACCACTCAGGGTGAAACACTTCAACGATAAACCCAGCAGCCAACAACCGGGCTACCTCTTCACCAATTACCTTGCGTCTTTCCTCGTTAAAGCGACGAAGAAATTGCTTGACCGGTTTAAACTTGGGATCAATATTGAGAGTGTGCTCAGCGAGTTCCCTCGGTACACCTGGCATGTCAAAAGGCTTCCATGCAAAAATGTCCCGGTTCTCACGGATGAACTCGATGAGCGCGCTTTCCTATTTCGGATCCAGATTTGTGCTAATGCTGAACTGCTTGGATGAATCGCCAGGAACAAAATCAACAAGTTTGGTCTCATCAGCTGGTTTGAAATGCAGGGTTGGGTCATGCTCAGTGGTGGGCTTCTTCAGAGGCGTCATGTCTGTCGGATCAACATTTTCCTTATAGAACTTTAACTCCTCTATAGCACAAACCGACTCAGCATAGGCCGCATCACCTTCCTCGCAATCCAAAGCGATTTTACGACTTCCGTGAACCATAATGGTCCCTTTATGACCCGGCATCTTGAGCTGCAAGTAAATATAACAAGGCCTCGCCATGAACTTTGCATAAGCCGGTCGCCCAAACAGTGCGTGGTACGGGCTCTGGATCCTCACCACCTCAAAGGTTAATGTCTCAGACGGGAATCGTGTTCATCACCAAACACAACTTCCAAAGCGATCTTGCCAACAGGATATGTCGATTTACCTGGTACCACACCATGGAAAACAGTGTTGGACGGTTTAAGACTCTTGTCTGTCAACCCCATGCGACCGAAGGTTTCATAATACAGAATGTTGATACTGCTCCCTCCATCCATGAGTACCTTGGTGAACTTATAACCTCCCACTTGAGGTGCCACCACCAACGCCAGGTGACCTGGATTGTCAACCCGGGGCGGATGATCCTCTCTGCTCCATACAATAGGTTGCTCAGACCACCGCAGGTAACGTGGCACCGCCGGTTCAACAGCATTAACAACCCTCTTGTGAAGCTTCTGATCGCGCTTGCACAAACTAGTGGTGAACACGTGATACTGCCCACCATTCAACTGCTTTGGGTGACTCTGATAACCTGACTGCTGCTGATTTCCTTGATTACTCTGCTGGTTATTACCACTTTGATTGTTCTGGTTGCCCTGGTTATTCTGAAATCCGGAGTTTGAACCGCCGCCGCCATGAAAACCTGGGCCTGAACCGCCAGATGGACCCTGATCATACCGGAAAAGATCAGAGTTTTTGAACTCCTTCATAATGTTACAATCTTTCCAAAGATGTGTCACAGGCACCTCCTTGGTCCCATGTTTTGGACAGGGTTGATTCAACAAACGTTCCAGATTCATTGTACTGCCACGCTGAGGCGGTTTACCCTTACGATGTTGCACATTAGCATTAGCTACAAAATCTGAATCTGCTTTACGCTTACCATTATTCCCATGACCTCCTTGGTTGTGCTGCTGTCCCTTTGCACCACCGTTCTTCTTTCCCTTCTCCGGCTTCTCCTCATCAGAATCAGGATCCTTGGTATTATCAGAATTGGCATACTTGACCAAGGCGGCCATGAGGGTACCTATGTCATTGCAGTGACGCTTGAGCCGTCCCAACTTCATCTTCAGTGACTTAAACCGGCAATTACGCTCCAAGCTAATGATCGCCGAACCGGCGTTAATACGGTCCGATGAGTGCAAGACTTCTGAACCCGGCGCACCCAATGAGTTGTTGATTCGTTCTCTCCTTGTACACAGGCATCAAGATCCACTATAGACATAGGATGCTTACATGTGTCCTTGAAATTGGCTATAAACCGGGCCTTCAACTGGTCCCATGACTCGATGGAGTTAGGTGGTAAGTTCTTCAACCAAGTCCGGGCTGTCCCCTCCAACATCATCGTGAAGTATTTTGCACACGCTGCTTCATCAACGTCCAGCATTTCTATTGCCATCTGATAGCTTTCCACCCACACCTCGGGTGGCTGATCAGCGGTGTAATTTGGCACCTTACGTGGACCCTTGAAGTCCTTAGGCAGTCGCACGTTACGGAGAGCCGGAATAAGGCACGACACTCCCCACGAGATGAAAGCAACTCCGACACCTCGGTCTACTGACGCTGTTGGCTGAACCGGGGCGGGTTGATATCGACCCGTATGTTGTGCTGCTAAAGCGGCCTCCCTTCGTGCCCTGCCATTATCCACCACGTACCGAGCGTTCAAATCACCATGCGCCGGATTAGGTCCTTGAGGGACAATGCGACACCGCGCACTGCTAGACACCTCCGGTTCATCCATATGCCTGCTATAGCTTTTGCTCGGCGGTGGAGTTGAGTGAACCCTGTCTCGGCTGTATGAATAAGCTTGCTGTTGTGTCAAAGCTGTCTGAAGAAGATCCCTGGCCCGCCGCATCTCAACCGCTGCCTGCGATTCACCTTCGATTGGAATAGCAGCCAGCCGGGATGCCGCTGCTATCATATTATCCAATGGGGTAGAAAAATGACCCGGCGGCGGTGTGGTGTACCGCGGCGGGTTGTCCGTACGCTGAGGCGGCCCCATCATCTGAGGTTGATCCGGAGCCCCGGCCCTTGGATCGGTATTCCGGTTTACTGCTGGCGGGTTACTAGTTCCTGCCCTCGGCGTTCCAAAGAGATTCATTGCATTGTAATCCGCTGACAAGCAAGATTGATGTTTCCTCCTGGACACTTGATTTAAAGCGTTCCGATCAATCAAAAGCCTTCTCAGCTTGAATTCTTTGTGCCTCGGCGTCTAAAGCGACCCGCTCCTCGGCCATCCTAGTTTCCTCAGCTACTAAGTCCACTTTGGCTTGTGTTATCTGATCCTTCAGGCTAGCAATGTCCGCATTGTGTTGATCCTGTGTTGCTGGTGTAACTGTAGTGGTTAGCAAGGCTGCCCAGGCATCCATCAAACCGGAGAGAACTTGAGTCGGCCGGAGCACGGAGCCTCCTGCCCCTGCTACCGGTCCAGACGCCGCTGCAGTAGAGTTTTGCAAAGTTGGCTGTGTTCCAGCCATGAAGATTCCAACGTGGTTCGGCGTTTCAAGGAACTCCGAATACTGGTGCCATCGGAATACCCTTCAAACACGCCATCCTGAACTTGGTACAAGGATTCGGTTTCACCAGATGATTCATCGTCGGAATAAGTGATCGTGTCACCCTCAGACACCGGTTCAGATCCAATCCCATGGACACATCCTACGAACGCACGCTTCACGGGAGTCTGAACCCGGGCGGGACTTGCACGCTGAGCCGTCTCGATGAGGTCGGTGCAGATGTCTGGCTCAGGGCCCGGTTCGCTGATCTTGCCGATGAAGACGTGAATTCCTCCAAAGGGGACCCGGTACCCGTACTCGATTGAGCCGGCCTCGGGGCCCCAGCCTGCATCATTGATGTAGAGCTTGCCGCGACGACTTTTGGTCATCCGGCCCATCACGTATCCCTTGAGTCCTTCAAAACTGCCCTTCAAGAACTCGAAACCATTGTGCGATCGCCCCACGGTGGGCGCCAACTGTCGTGGAAATATCACGTCAGATGTCCTCGTGTAAGGACTTAGTCGTGGAGCCATCGCGATAGGTTAGCTTAAAGGGGTTAAACCGGACTAAGGACACGAGGGATTTTATACTAGTTCGGCCCCTTCGATGAAGGTGAAAGCCTACGTCTAGTTGTGATGGGATTATTGGGGTCTCGCTAACCAGGGAGCTAAACAAGCTATGCCTGGCTATCGAGTTGTGTTTCTTGTCCTTGAACCGCCGCCGGGTCGTCCCCTTATATACACGGGTTGATGCCCGGCCGGTCTGCAGAGTCCCGAGGCCGACTCATACAAGTGTTTGGCTCGGTCTCTCCCTTCCTTATCTTACAACATAAGTTTACACGACTATGGCGGTTTACCACTATGGGTCCTAATCCGCCTTTGGGCTCCGGGCCTCTAAGCTTCATGGTAAAACGCCATCTTCCGAGTCTTCGTGGGCTTCAATACGGTTGAGTGTAAACCGGCCCCTCCTGGGCGGTTTATACTCAATAGTTATATCCCCAACAGGTATGCCTAAGATATAGAGGAGTGAAACCTCTATCGTTAAAGAACCGGCAAAAACTCCAACATCGAAAACATCATAGAAGATGCATGCATATGTGAACTCCGTTTTTGATGAACTCGAGCTTGTCATGAAGATGACCAAAAGCTCTAAAACTCACACAGAGAAAAACCAAACAAGAACCAAGAAATATGATGCAAGGATGCAATGGTTTGAGTTCTCTACGAATGATACAATCAAGCCACTAACTTGAGAGCACCCCTTGATAGTACAACAAACGATACTATAACCTGATCTCCCAACTGCCACCTTGAGACCGATAAATAGAAAACCTATCAAGGGCAAACCTTTGCCTTACGCATATTCCACTTGAGCTAGATGATGGCAATCTTTACTCCCTCAAGTTGGACCACCTTCCTTCGTTGCATTGGCTCGATGAAGACTAGTTGATTGCTCCCCCATACTCCACTATGGGTGAGCCACTCTTCAGCACTACTTCACAAGTCCATTGTTACCACAATGGACAACAAGCTTCAAGCATGATCTCTTCGTGATGCTCCACTTGAACTTGCACACTACAACCTTGATGACCATCACCACTTGATGTCATCCTCCATGGGTTGCTTCGCCTTGGTTCTTGGTCTTTTGGGACTAACCTATTGACATAGTGCCCATTGCCAGTTGCTATTTTTTTCTTGTTTTTTACTTCACAGAAAATCAATACCAAACGAAGCCCAAATGCGATGAAACTTTTTGGAGATTTTTTTCTTCCTAGAAGACACTCAGGGAGCCAAAGGAGGCACTACCTATTAAGCTTGCCTAACGAGGAGCGGAGATTTCGATGTGAGTGCCCTGCCTCATGAGGCCGCGATGACGTGAGCCATGACGACCAAGGCGAGGCGGGCGCCAGCAGGCGCAGAGGTGATAGTTTTCCCTTTGGTGCTAAGGAGGCAAGGACATGTGTAGGTTCCCGAGGGAGGCCCCAAGGGTTTCCCTTTCGATGCAACAAGACCGAGACCACGAGCTCGGCAGGATGGATGCCATCGTTGAGCCCACCATTGTGTCAGGGCCAGGGACTTTGCGGGCAAAAGACCACCTTTCGTCAGGATAAGATGTACCTCTTGTCCCTCAAATTGGCCGTTGTGGAATCCCTTCTCGCCCGAGTTTTGGGGGAAGAGGACCAAGGCCACTATAAATATAGACTAGCCACCACCATGGACGCGGGGTCGATCAATTTATCCTCACCTCACAGCCCTAGCAAGGTTGTTCATACACTGTACCAGTTCATCCTCAATCTCATCCTGAGGCCAATCCACAAAATGTAGGAGTAGGGTCTTACACCACAAGGTGGCCCGAACTTGGGTAAATCTGTGTGTTCTTCCGTTCTCTGCAATCACGTGCACTCGGTGAGATCGACCCGTTGGTGAGGCGAGCTGAGTGTCCTAGTGAAGCAGGTTCCTTCGCACACGCCCTAGAGTTCGAACCTTGTTGGTTCTATGGAGCCCTGATTCTGACAAGCAAGGAATTCATCATCAACACTCCATATATTACCTTTTGGAGAGTGGTTTCTCCTAGATTGGTTAGGTGTAGCTTGGGAGCCTCTGAAAAGATGTGGAGTTGAACCAAGTTTGTAAGGGCAAGGAGATCGCCTACTTCATGAAGATCTACCTGAGTGAGGCAAGTCCTTCGTGGATGATGGCCATGGTGGGATATACAAGGTTGATTCTTCGTGGATCATTCGTGGGTGGAGCCCTCCATGGACTCGTGCAGCCATTACCCTTCGTGGTTTGAAGTCTCCATCAACGTGGCCGTACAATAGCACCACCAATCGGAACCACGCTAAAAGTTCTCCGCGTCTCCTTTGCGTTTGCATACTCCAATCCCATCCCTTTAATTTCTTGCAAATTGCATGCTTTTCTCTTTTCGCTACTTATACTCTTTTCATGCTTGCTTGAGATGTATTGGGTGCCCTTTTAATTTGTTCTATACTCAATCTTAACTTGAAGAAAGTAAAAACTGCCACTTTTACTTGTTAAGGGTATAATCACCCCCCCTCTAGACCCCTCTTCTTGATCCTTTCAATTAGTATCAGAGCATTGGTCTCCATTGCTTTGTTTTAATCACCATTGGAGGAAGACGGATGAGTCTATGTTTGGGAGTATTAGACATAGAGTACTTATTTTTGATGGGGAGTTTTATGGCTCATGGAAAAAATGAAATGCTTGAGATCTTCAATGAATATAATTTGAGAAAGTATATTCTTAGTCCTTATGTGCCTCCTATTGATCTTTTGCATCCTACCCCCGATGAGTATCTTCACATGGTTCAAAATCTTAGGACGTTTAATCTTATAATTAGAGGCTTGTCTAGAAATGTGCTTGCATGCTTACCTAACTTTGAATGCGCATACACTATATGGAAATATCTTGAGGAACGCTTTCCAAATTACTCTTTGAAAATCTGAATGAAATTCTTCAAAAGTCCATTGGCTTTCATAAGATGAAGGCTAGTGATCCCAAGTTTGATGAATGCTTATTTGAGCTCTGTGATCTTATGCGTGCCTAGGGTGATGTTGGAATCATTAGTAGGATCATCACGGATACAATTAGAATTCATAAACTTGCACATTGTCATGGTCATCAATCTAATGAATCACTTGTTCTAGGTGATGATCATATGCATGATGATGATGATGATGATGATGTTGAGCATGGTTATTATGATGAAGACGAAGAAAGTGATATTGATTATGAGAAGACTATGAGGAATATTAGTCTCATGGCAAATCTTCGTGACTATATGGCCGGAGGAAAAGAGTGGATTCTTGATAGTGGATGTACCGATCACATGACCAAAGATAAAGACATGTTCCGTGAGCTTGCCAAAAATGATGGACCATGCAAGTATGTAACTTTTGGAGACAACTCCAAGGGTAAGGTACTTGGCCTTGGTAAGGTGGCCATATCCTATGATAGCTCTATTCAAAATTTCATGCTTGTTTAATCTCTTGGTTACAATCTTCTTTTCGTATCTAGACTAGCCAACTTTGGTTTCAATGTTCTATTTACCGAAGTAGATTGCCAAGTGTTTCGTTGACATAATCATAATATGGTCTTTATCGGCATTCGTAGAGGTGATCTATACATTGTTGATTTCACTAAAAGAGCCAAACCGCGTACTTCTTTAATTGCTAAATCTTCTAAAGGATGGTTGTGTCATAGAAGATTAAGACATGTTGGCATGTGAAATCTTGATAAACTCATTAAAGGTAATCATATCCTTGGTGTTAAAGATGTTATATTTGACAAGGATAGACTTTGTAGTGCTTGTCAAGTAGGAAAACAAGTTCGAGGAAGTCACCTCGTAAAGAGCATCATGACCACGAGAAGACCACTTGAGCTACTTCACATGGATGTCTTCGGGCCCAATGCTTACAAGAGTCTTGGTGGTAACTCTTTTAGTTTGGTCATTCTTGATGATTTTTCCACATTTATGTTGGTGCTATTTCTTGATGATAAATTGCAGGTTCAAAAGATATCCAGGAACTTCGCCAAGAATGCCCAAAATCAATTTGAAGTGAATATCATGAAGGTTCAGAGTGATAATGGAACGGAGTTCAAGAATGCTAACATGGATACCTTTCTTGACGAAGAAGGGATTTCACATGAATTCTCAGCTATGTACACACCTCAACAAAATGGAGTTATTGAGAGGAAGAACTGGACTCTTATTGAGATGGTAAGAATGATGCTTGACGAATATAAGACACCAAGACACTTTTGGGTGGAAGCAGTTGAGACAGCTTGTCATGCTACAAATCGACTATATCTTCACAAGCTTCTCGGTAAAACGGCATACGAGCTACTCACCGGTAACAAACCCCAAGTTGGATACTTTCATATTCGGTTCAAAGTGCTACATTCTTGATAAGCATTGTCGTTTGAAATTTGCTCCTGAATATCATGAAGGTTTTCTGCTTGGTTACGGCTCAAACTCTCACACTTACCGTGTCTACAACAGCTTCACTCGAAAGGTTGAAGAGACGGTAGATGTGAAGTTTGATGAATCTAACTGCTCGCAAGTAGAGCAATTGGCAATTGATGTAGGAGACAAAGACCCTTCAGAAGAAATTCAACATTTGTCTATTGGCAAGGTTCACCCAACGGAGGTGAAGGAGAGCACTCCATCCATTCAAGTGGAAGCCTCTACTTCACATCAAGGTGAACCACAAGTTGACATAGAAGCATCCACAAGTGGAACACGTCAAGATGAAGGAAATGAGGAAGTACATCAAGATGATCCACCTCGACCTCCTTCTCCACCTCCACAAGTGAACGACAACACCAACAACAATGAAGAAGAAGATGAGGAGGAGGACGATGTTCCACCACGACCTAAGCAAAAGCTCTCACGAGTTAGAGCAAGAGTCTCAAAGAATCATCCCGTTGAACAAATCCTTGACGACATCAACACCAGGAGAATCACTTACTCTAAATCTCGTTTGGCTAACCTTTGTGAACATTACTCATTCATTTCTAGCATCGAACCTATGAAGGTAGAAAGCCCTTGAGGATCCGGATTGGAAAACCCCTATGCATGAAGAGCTACATAACTTCGAAAGGAATCAAGTGTGGACATTGGTCAAAAAGCCCAAGGATGATCAAAACATCATTGGTACAAAATGGGTGTTTCGAAACAAGCAAGATGAGGATGGACAAGTAGTATGCAACAAGGCTCGTCTCGTTGCTCGAGGATACACTCAAGTCGAAGGTATGGACTATGGTGAGACATATGCCCCTATTACTAGACTTGAGTCCATTCGCATTTTACTTGCTTTTGTCAATCACCATGATATCACCTTATACCAAATGGATATTAAAAGTGCTTTTCTAAATGGTGAAATTGAGGAGGAAGTTTATTTTAAACAACCTCCTAGCTTTGTTAATCCCAAGAAACCAAATCATGTCTACAAACTTCACAAAGCTCTTTATGGTCTTAAACAAGCCCCTAGAGCTGGTACAAATGCTTAACTAAGTTTCTTATTGAGAATGGATTTGAAATTGGGAAAATTGATTCAACTCTTTTCACTAATAGGGTTGATGGAGAATTATTTGTATGCCAAATTTATGTCGATGATATCATATTTTGTTCTACTAACCCTCATTTTAGTGAAAAGTTTGGAAAGCTAATGTCGGAGAAGTTTGAGATGTCTATGATGAGTGAACTCAAAATTTTCCTTGGTTTTTAAATTAAACAAACTAAGGAAGGTACCTTTGTCTCACAAACAAAGTATACCAAGGATCTTTTCAAAAAGTTCAACATGCGAGAAAGCAAAGGTATGAAAACACCCATACCTACTAGTGGACATCTTGACTTGACTAAGGATGGCAACCCGGTTTACCAAAAGGTTTACTGATCTATGATTGTTTCGTTATTGTATCTTTGTGCCTCCCATCCCGACATTATGCTAGGTGTGTGCTTGTGTGCACGATACCAAGCGGCTCCGAAAGAATGTCATCTTAAGGCCATCAAAAGGATAGTGAGATATTTAATCCATACACCAAACTTTGGCGTTTGGTACCCTAAGAGGTCATCTTTTGATCTTGTTGGCTATTCTGACTCGGACTATGCCTGTGACAAGGTTGATAGAAAATCCACTTCGGGTACATGTCAATTTCTTGGTAGATCCCTTGTCTGTTGCTCCTCCAAGAAACAAAATTTGGTATCATTATCCACCGTCGAAGTGGAATACATTGCCGCGGGATCATGTTGTGCTCAATTACTTTGGATGACCCAAACTCTCAAAGATTATGGGATACATGTGATACATGTTCCATTGTTATGTGCCAATGAGAGTGCTATTCAGATTGCACACAATCACATGCAACATTCACAAACTAAGCATATTGAAGTTCATCATCATTTTATTCGTGATCATGTTGCTAAAGGAGACTGTCGGATATCGGGTTCCGGCAAAACCCTTAAGGTTCGAACTCTGGGGTGCGCACGAAGATCTTCTCCCTACCGATCCACGCCCCAAAACCTCGCCACGAATCTAACTAGTACGATGAACAACACAAGGGACATGAGGTTTATACTGGTTCGGGCCATCGTTGTGGTGTAATACCCTAATCCAGTGTGTGGTGTGGTGGATTGCCTCTGGGGTTGATGATGAACAGTACAGAGGAAGAATAGCCTCGCGAGGGGTGTTCTTGAGCTGGTGCGGTGTTCTACTTGTGATGGATTCGATCCCCTCCTAGTGTGGTGGCTATCTCTATACATAGAGGCCCTGGTCCTCTTCCCAAACATTGAGCGGGAAGGGAGCCAACAACGGCCATTTTGAAGGGGCACAACTAGTACAAGCTATCCTGACTAAAGGTGGTCTTCGACTGCCAAAGGCACTGGCGATGACGCCGTCTTGGGCTCCACGGTGACCTCTGTCCTGCCGCTCTGTTGGTCTTGGTTTCGTTTCACCGATAGGGAAACCTTTGCCTGATGCCTCGGTACTCCGTGCTTGCGCTTGCCCCCTTTGCACCAAAGAGGAAACAAGGACACTGCGCAGCCTGGCGCCCGCCTGGTCTTGATCGTCATGGCTTGCGTCACGAGCACCTTGCGAGGTACTCCTTGCCTTGATCTCTCCGCCTTCTCGTGAGCCTGCCTGGTGAGGCCACCCCTGAGGAGACCTTGCGTCGCCCGCCCCCGCGAGGCTTGGCCCCTCACGAGGGTCTTGAACTTGGATTGATGAAGACGGTCTGTACTGGCCCCCTGATGAGCCACGCCGTAGGCAGGCAAGTCTAGGGACCCCCATTCCCAGAACACCGACAGTAGCCCCCGGGCCCAAGGCATGCTCGGACTTGGCTTAGCAGCGAAGCCAAAGGGCAAGTGCGGAACGCCACGGGTCCCAACAGCCTGCGGCCTCGGTCGCTGTGTGGCAGTTGATTGGATGTGGGCGTCTCTGCTTCCCCATGCTCCCCCAATATCCGCCTGGCTAGGCGGCAATGAAGCTTTACACCATTATTTCCTCTTCACTGCCCGCGTGCTTCCTGTTCCCCTCTCTTCCTCGAACCTCTGTTTCCGCTTCCAATCTGACTTGAGCCCTGCCCCCTCCGTCGCCATGGCACCAACTAGCAAAGAGAAGGGGAAGAAGCCCGTGTCCTCATCCAGCTCGCCTCCGGCAACCGAGCCCGCCATTGGCCGGTCGCTGGTGCTCAATCTGGAAGCCTTGGAGAAGGTCCGCTCCACCCTCGCCTCCAGCTTCAACGAGTGCGGAAAGATGACGGCTTGGCCCGTGTCCCATGCCTCCGTCAACAGGATCATCACGGAGGTTCGATTCTTCGTCGACGCCCTATGGGCCAGTCTGGTTCCTCCTTTCTCCGCCTTCTTTAATGCGGTGCTTTCCCACTATCAGATCCACATGATGCATCTTAACCCTCAATCCGTTACCCTCCTTGCCGTCTTCGCCTTTGTCTGTGAAGCCATGGTGGGCATCGCTCCTTCCGTTGCCCTCTTGCGCCATTTCTTCTCCTTGCGCCTGACCGACCCATTGCAATGCTCGGGGTGCGTGAGCTTCCAGGCCGTGGCAGAGACGGCCGCTTCAGGGATTCATTTTAGCCTTCCACCTTCCAGGAGTGGGTTCCGGACGCAGTGGCTGTATGTGGACGTCGGAGTGCCCAGCCCCCTACTCTCGCATCCGACATTGCCCGCTATCCCCAATCCGGGCTGGGGCCACGAGAGGCTCGTGAGCCCTCGGCTTTCCTTCGTCTGGCGTCGACTGGGGAAGTTGAGAGCGCTCAGCATGACTGCACCCCGGGCGGTGAAGGAGTTCCTCCAGTGTCGTGTTGCTCCTCTCCAGCGCCACTCCCAACCGATGTGGGCTCTGACTGGGTGCTAGAGGTCTTGACTGGCAACCCCTCGTCGGGCGATATCCGGCCCGGGGGCAGCCTCCTGTATCTTTGCTCGGGCGGGGCCGAGTTCACGAGGCAGATGCCTCACTTTGACGAATGGGGGTTGCACCCGGTCGGCCTTGTGGGGCCTTGCGAGAATCCCATTGCCGTGGCTCCCTTCCTCGTCGCCAACACCGATCTTTTCTCAGGAGGGGGTGCAGGGAGGCAAGCATCGCTGGAGGCTGGAGGCTCTGGTGTCGAGATGCCGATGTCACACGGGTCCCCCAAGGCGTCATCCTCCGGAGCTTGCATAGCCCGCCCTAAGGTGGTCGTTGATGAGGGGGCGCAACCCGTGGCTCCCGAGGCCGGAGCCCCTGGGTCCTCGGCAGGCTACCAAGAAGCGGTGCCCGACCACTCCTCTCAGCTTGGCACCCCTGAGGCAAGCTGCCTAGGCGCTTCTTCGTCTGCGCCACGCGCCAGCCCTCATGTTGAGAGCTTGGGTCGGTTCCGCATAGACTTCGATGCCCTCCGCAAGAGGAAGGAGTCTTTGAGTGGCAGCGAACGCCCCTGCCGTCCGTTGAAGCATAGGTAGTACTTCGCCGTAGACGAGTAAGTACCTCATTCTTGTAATTCTTTGATCGCTAGCCCTTTTCCTGACTGTGGCTGTCGGTGTCAAAACCAGCGGATCTCGGGTAGGGGGTCCCGAACTGTGCGTCTAGGCGGATGGTAACATGAGACAAGAGACACGATGTTTTACCCAGGTTCGGGCCCTCTTGATGGAGGTAAAACCCTACGTCCTGCTTGATTAATATTGATGATGTGTGTTACAAGAGTAGATCTACCACGAGATCAAGGAGGCTAAACCCTAGAAGCTAGCCTATTGTATGATTGTTGTTCATCCTATGGACTAAAGCCATCCGGTTTATATAGACACCGGAGAGGGCTAGGGTTACACAAAGTCGGTTACAATGGTAGGAGATCTACATATCCGTATCGCCAAGCTTGCCTTCCACACCAAGGAAAGTCCCATCCGGACACGGGACGAAGTCTTCAATCTTGTATCTTCATAGTCTTGGAGTCCGGCCGACCATGATAGTTCGGCTATCCGGACACCCCCTAGTCCGGGACTCCCTCAGTAGCCCCCGAACCGGGCTTCAGCGACGACGAGTCCGGCGCGTATATTGTCTTCGGCGTTGCAAGGCGGGTTCTCCTTCAAACTTCATGTTCCTGTCGAATAGTGTCCGGCTTCCTTATAAATGTTGCGCTCCTTGGCTTCTACGCGCAATAATGGCCTTCTTCCATGTGTCGTATGAATGCGAAAAGCTAGGGTATTTTTACATTTTACCCCCTAGCCGTGCGAACGAGCCGCCTATAAGAGAGGCGAGGATCTAGATCCAGCTCACACCATCCTCCATCCGCAAGTTCTCATCGAAGCGCCTCTAACAAAAATCCATTCTATCATGGATAGTCGACGCGGCTCCTCCTCTCGCGCTCCCAGCCCTAAGCCAGGAGATTGGGGGAGATGCTCAGTTCCACACAGCGAGCTAGTGGCGCTCCAAACCGAGGGATATCTTCCCCCAGCTTTCATCGTTTCGGTTCGAGCCGGACTGGCCACCTTCAAGGGTGGAAAGCAGGCGGAGAGCGTCCCCAACCCTTCCAAAGGAGAGCGGGTATGCTTCATCCCTTATCTAATAAGGGGACTCGAATTTCCCATACATCCATTTCTCCGGGGGCTCCTGGAGTTCTACGGACTCCAGCTTCACCACCTCACACCTGCCTCCATTTTGCACATCGCGGGCTTTGTAGCTCTTTGCGAGCTGTTCCTGGGTATCAAGCCCCATTTTGCACTGTGGAAGAGATTGTTTTGCCTCGTACCCCGTTCTTATGAGGGGTCGATATATCAAGTGTGCGGAGCCGAAATATGGCGCATCGCCGGGACCGGATATCTATTCGGCACTCTGAAGAAGGCGTCCGAAGACTGGCCTTCGGAATGGTTCTACATGGAGGACGCCCCTCTGCCGGATCCAGTTCGGATCGGCCTCCCAGAGTTCAGCAATGCTCCCTTGAAGAAACGCCTGAGTTGGCGCCCGCGGAGCCCTCAACGGGAGGATGATGGGAGCGTCCATTATCTGATGGGCCGGATTAGGTTACTGGCCCACTCCGGATTGACCATGATTGGAATCATGGCCACGTGCATTATGCGAGGGGTGCAGCCACTCCAATATAGGGGCCACCCTATGTGGGATTTCAACAGGGAAGACGACGCCACCCGTCATGGCCGCAGAGGGCCGGGCTCGGCAGCCGATCTAGCAAAGATCCTGTCCGGCTTGTACAAGGGGGGAGGAGGAGGACTTTATCCGCATGAATCCATTGAACGGATTCTCCATGAATAATCCTCGGAGCTGGGTAAGCGGACGTTTATCTACCCGATCCATACTTCCAAAGTCAAGTATCTTACTTTTGTGATTTCGACGCAGGAGCTGCGCCGGGACATGGAGGGCATACAAAGCCTAACTCCGCAGCCCGAGGATCCGGAACGATCCCTTGATCCGACCTCCGAAGAGGATCCGGACATAAAGGTGGAGCTGATTGACGGGGTGTTCCACCAACTTAGCATGGACAATGCCCTAGTCGCCATTATGGCTGACTACCCCGGTTTGTTTCTGGCCTCCTAGGTGACTACGACCGAGGTCTTGACACCATCATTTGATCCGTGCTCAACTCTGACCATCCTATACTGATGGTGCATCGCAGGAGGTGCCTTTAAGGCGGGAAGCCGAACCTGCGGCAGCTGACCAGCAAGGGTCAGTTTGGCCTAGCATGCGGAAGAGGAGTGCAACGCGAATCGAAACGTCGCCGCAACGGTACGGTGCATCGTTGTTTTTAAGGGAAGGATCCCTAGGAGGTATATTAATGCTCATAACTTTTTCCAGGAGAAAGAGCGCTCGCCGGACAGTGTCCGGAGAGGTTGCCAATCAAGCCTCCGCTAGCCATGCTCCATCGCGTAGTCCGGAAGTGGAGGCGAACACAAGGCAAGAGCCGGATGCTCCTCCGACGGAGGATGCCGACAGGCTGTCCGCCACCCGGTCTGAGGTGGAGAGCGCCATGAATCACAGGCACCGCCGGACAGTTCTTCGTGACGCGTGTTTCTCCCCGGAGGCGTTGAACGCCTTTGATGCGGGAAACGCGCACCTCCGTGCTGCTCAAGATGGTTTAACCAGAGCCACGGAGAAGTATGTGAAGGACATACGGGTAAGTAATTTTAATAGTTATATATGCTAGTAGCCCCGAGACTTAAAATAGTTAAAATAACTGATTTAAGGATCATTTATTATGCAGGATCTGACGGAGAAGAATACCCACCTGTCCCAGGAGCTCCAAGAGTGCAAGGCCCCACTTGAGGCTGCACTAGCCACCACAGGGGGAGCCATGGAGGCCCCCGCTGGTAATACGTACTTCGAAAAGATAAGTACTTAACAAAGTGCGGCGTGTGCGTAAATCTGACAATAATATTGCAGAGGGCGCCGGACTAGATCTGGAAAAGCAACAGCTACTACGTCAGCTAAAGGCCGGCGAGAGGGTGCTTATGAAGGTGCAGCAGGAGAGAAACAAGCTCCAAGATGCCCACACCCAGCTAGGAGAAGAGCTGAAAGGTGTTCGGGCCCAGCTGTCTGGCTCCGTGAAGGAGAATCAACGGCTTCGTCGCGGCATTTATAGTAAGTGCTTGAGCAAATTCCTTTGAAAAGAAGAATTCGGCGAGGAAGTCGATTGACAGAAATGTGTCTTTAGGTTTGCTCACAGGTCGCCCTGCAGAGGAAATGCCTGGTTCAACGGGCGACCAACTTCCCGAGCTGGTGTAACTGCTCGAACGTGTTCGACAGGCGATGAGTGGCGTCATTCAGGCCTTATGGCCTTCTGTCTCCCTACCCGAGGGCCTTGGAGGGCTTGCTGAGAAGCTTCAGGGAGCACGGCAACGCCTCTGTCTGTGGAAGATATCGGCCTGCCGTCAAGGCACCAGGGAGGCCTGGGCCATGGTGAAGATGCGGTACCCGAAGGCTGACCCAAACCACATGGCCGAGGTCGGACCTGCGGGGCCTGATGGGAAGGAGATCCCTGTGAGCTTGATGTACGGCCAAGTAGAGATGGCCGCGAAATATTCCCAATAGGACTGTAAATTAGACAGCCTATTAGATGGGATTGAAGAGGAGTACAATCAGTCAGTTTGACGATGTAATTTGAAATGACATGTAAAATGCCTTCTAGCCGGATTGTAGATCGTTTGTCTTTGCGGACCTTTTCGCTTCAACCTCGGGACCCAACAGTCCGGAGTGTGTCCGAATACCCTTACGGTTATAGAAGAACCGGGGCATGCGTGGAGACAAGGCGTCGGGGTCATAATTGCTTTATCAGACAAGTGCCCAACTAGCTATGTTATATTACATGGTTAGTAAGAAACATCTTCCAGGGAGAATAGTTCCGTTAAGGGTTCCTTTCCCTGGGAGGCATGCCCTAAAGTGCATGTTCGGACTGCGAAAATAGCAGAAAAAGCATCTGGGGGCAAATAAATAAGTAAGTAATAAATCATCTTTCAAGTCACTGACCGAATATTCTCTTAAGAACGCTAGCTTTCGGCTTCACCCAGTCTGAGGTACACATCCGACTGACCCGACAGTAACAATCGCAGAGGTGCTCCCTTTACCTCCTAGCTGAACAATCGGGAACGTAGGGGTAAGCACAGGAGCCAGGCAACCCAGCTTGGCCAAAACTTAAGTCATATCGATTCATATAATGGTGAATAAAAGGTACATGCGGAAGTATGACACATGTGTTGGGCATGAAGCCCGTATAAATAAGCTTCTGTTAAAGAAGCCCCCAGGTATAATGAGTGCTAGGAGCACATCAAGTGTGTGCGAACAAAGCGCAAATCAGCCTATCAAAGGTATTGAAAAAAAGTGGGAAGAAGGAGGGGGACAAGAGACAATGAAAATGTAAAAAGGTGGACGGAGGACTGAGACAAACTCTGAGTCCGGCGTTAGGCGTAGAATCTTCGGAGACAGGCTGCGTTCCATGGGTTCGACTCGAGTCGGTTGTCAGATGCGTTACGTAGACGGTATGCTCCGCCGGTCAGGACTTGGTCGATGATGAAGGGACCTTCCCACTTGGGCTTAAGTTTGTCCTTTTTCTTGTCCGGCAGGCGTAGAACAAGTTCGCCAACATTGTAAGCTTTGGCCCGTACTTCTCTGCTTTGATATCTTCGATCCTGCTATTGATAAAATGCGGAACGAGCTTTTTCCACGTCCCGCTCCTTCTCTAAGGCGTCCAAACTGTCCTGCCGATCTAGCTCGGCTTCTCTTTCTTCGTACATGCGCACGCGAGGTGAGTCATGAATTATATCGCGGGGCAGAACTGCCTCTGTGCCGTACACCATAAAAAATGGTGTGAATCCGGTAGGTCGGTTTGGCGTGGTCCGCAGCCCCCAGAGTATGGAGTCGAGCTCCTCTACCCAATGCGTGTTAGATTCCTTGAGGGACCGCACTAGTCTGGGTTTGATGCCGCTCATGATTAGACCATTTGCTCGCTCGACTTGACCGTTAGTTTGGGGGTGATAGACTGAAGCGTAGTCGAGCTTGATGCCCATATTTTTCCACCAGAGTTTAACCTCGTCGGCCGTGAAATTCATGCCATTATCAGTGATGATGCTGTGGGGGACGCCAAAATGGTGTACTACCCTGGATATGAAATCTATCACAGGTCCGGATTCTGCCGTTTTAACCGGCTTGGCTTCAATCCATTTGGTGAATTTGTCCACCATGAACAATAAGTATTTGTGCTTGTGGGTTCCCCCTTTAAGGGGTCCAACCATGTCAAGCCCCCAGACCGCAAACGGCCAGGTGATGGGTATAGTTTTGAGGGCGGTGGGTGGCATGTGGCTCTGATTAGCAAAGAGCTGGCAACCGACGCATCGTTGGACTAAGTCCTGAGTATCTGCCCGGGCTGTTGGCCAATAAAATCTTGTACGGAAGGCCTTGCCTACAAGGGCCCGGGCTGCAGTGTGGTGCCCGCCGAGTCCGGCGTGAATTTCAGCCAGGAGATTTCGCCCTTCCTCTTCGGAGATACACCTTTGAAGGACTCCGGTTGTGCTTTTCTTATAAAGTTCTCCCTCATGGACCTTGTAGGCTTTAGATCGCCGAACTATGCAGCGGGCCTCATTTTGGTCTTCGGGAAGTTCCTGCCTAATTAAGTAGGCTAGGAATGGTTCCGTCCACGGGGCAATTACTGCCATTATTTTGTGGGCTGAAGGTGTTATTTTATTGGCTGAGCCGCCGATTGTGTCAGAATTGTCTGAGTTAGGTGCTGCAGCTGGCTCCAGATTGTTATTTCCGGACTCCTCTTCCCATAATACGGATGGCTTAAAGAGCCGTTCCAGGAAGATGTTTGGAGGGACGGCGTCGCGTTTTGCGCCGATGCGTGCTAACACGTCTGCTGCCTGGTTATTATCCCGGGCTACATGGTGGAATTCAAGTCCTTCAAACCGAGCTGACATTTTTAGGACGGCGTTGCGGTAAGCTGCCATTTTCGGATCTTTGGCGTCAAAGTCTCCATTTACTTGGGATATTGCGAGGTTTGAATCCCCGCGCACCTCTAGGCGTTGAATGCCCATGGAGATTGCCATCCGAAGGCCGTGTAGAAGGGCCTCGTATTCGGCTGCGTTGTTGGAGTCCATGTACATTATTTGAAGTACGTATTGGACTGTGTCTCTAGTTGGGGACGTCAAGACGACGCCAGCCCCCAAGCCAGCCAACATTTTGGATCCGTCGAAATGCATGATCCAATTGGAGTACGCGCCGTACTCTTTAGGGAGTTCGGCTTCGGTCCATTCGGCGACGAAGTCAGCCAGGACTTGCGACTTTATAGCTCGCCGTGGTTTGTAGGTTATGTCAAATGGTAAGAGCTCAATGGCCCATTTTGCAATCCTGCCCGTTGCGTCGCGATTGTTTATAATATCGTTAAGGGGTACTTCGGAGGCCACCGTTATGGAACACTCTTGAAAGTAGTGTCGCAGCTTCCGGTATGCCATGAACACCACATACGCTATCTTTTGATAATGTGGGTACCGGGACTTGCATGGAGTTAAGACAGTGGATACGTAGTACACTGGTTTTTGAAGAGGGAATCTGTGCCCTTCTGTTTCTCGTTCGACGAGTACCACGCTGACAACTTGATGTGTTGCTGCGATATATAATAACATAGGTTCGCCCAGGTTGGGCGCGGCTAGGACCGGATTTGTTGCCAATATGGCCTTGATTTCTTCGAGTCCGGCCGTGGCAGCATCCGTCCATTCGAAGTGTTCGGTGCGCCGAAGGAGGCGATAGAGGGGCAGAGCCTTTTCTCCCAAACGGGAGATGAAGCGGCTTAGAGCCGCTACGCACCCAGTTAGTTTTTGTATTTGCTTGAGGTCTTTTGGGATATCCAATTGTGACAGAGCTCGGATCTTGGCTGGGTTTGCTTCAATTCCTCTACCGGATACAATGAAGCCCAAAAGCTTTCCGGCTGGTACTCCGAAGACACATTTTTCCGGGTTGAGCTTAATGTCATATGCTCGGAGGTTGTCAAATGTCACCCTCAAGTCGTCTACTAGAGTTTCGACGTGTTTGGTCTTGACGACCACATCGTCTACGTATGCCTCTACTGTTTTGCCTATCTGGGTAGCCAGACATGTCTGAATCATGCACTGATATGTTGCGCCGGCGTTTTTGAGTCCGAAGGGCATTGTGTTGAAGCAGAATGGCCCATATGGAGTAATGAATGCCATTGCGGCCTGGTCTTTTTCTGCCATCTTGTTTTGATGGTATCCGGAGTATGCGTCGAGGAAGCACAATGAATCGTGCCCTGCGGTAGCATCGATGATTTGGTCGATGCGAGGGAGAGGGAAAGGGTCCTTTGGACAGGCCTTGTTAAGGTCTTTGAAATCGACGCAAAGGCGCTAGGATTTGTCCTTTTTTGGTACCATTACTAGGTTGGCTAGCCAGTCCGGATGTTTTATATCTCTGATGAATCCGGCTTCTAAGAGTTTGGCTAGCTCCTCTCCCATTGCCTATCTTTTGGGTTCGGAAAATCGTCGAAGAGCTTGTTTGACTGGCTTGAATCCTTTTAGGATATTTAGGCTGTGCTCTGCCAGCCTGCGTGGGATTCCTGGCATGTCTGAAGGGTGCCAGGCAAAAATGTCCCAATTTTCCCAAAGGAATTCTCGTAGTGCGGCTTCTACATCAGGATTTAATTGTGCCCCAATGGATGCCGTTTTTGTGGGGTCCGTTGGATGGACCTGAAATTTGACTATTTCGTTTGCTGGTTTAAAAGAGGTGGACTTGGACCTCTTATCGAGTATCACATCGTCCCTATCCACCATGGAGCGCAGCGCATTTAGTTCCTTTGCCGCTAGGGCTTCGGATAATGCCTCTAGGGCCAGTGCGGCTGTCTTATTTTCAGCGCGGAGTGCTGTATCTGGATCACTGGCGAGAGTGATTATTCCATTGGGTCCGGGCATTTTGAGCTTCATGTACCCGTAATGGGGTATAGCTTGGAAGATTGTGAATGCCTCTCGCCCTAACAAAGCGTGATATCTGCTGCCGAATGGGGCCACTTGGAACGTGACCTCTTCGGACCTATAATTGTCCGGCGAGCCGAACACTACATCTAGTGTGATTTTATTGTGTAGCGTACTTCTCGACTAGGGATTATTCCCCTGAAGGTTGTGTTGCTTCTCTCAATGCGGCTCCAGTCAATTTCCATTTTTTGAAGGGTTTCCTCGTAGATGAGGTTTAATCCGCTGCCGCCATCCATGAGTACCTTGGTAAGACGAAAGCCGTCCACTATCGGACTAAGGACCAATGCGGCTGGTGCTCTAGCTGTTCGGAATTTAGGTTCGTCGCTGGCATTGAAGGTGATAGCCGTGTCGCTCCATGGATTTGTTGTTGCTACTTGGTAGACTTCGGCAAGGCTGTGGGTTGTTCGTTTCCGCATGTTATTTGATGCGAAAGTCTCGAAGACTATTAATACCATACTGGTACTGCTGGGCTGGTTGCCCGGGGCTAAAAAGCCTTCGCCACTTTTGGCTACCTGCCGTAATATCCAACATGCTCGAAGGCTATGTGTTGGAGTGGCGCCCTCCGTACTGTGGATTTTGCAGGGTCCGTTGAGCCATCCCTCCAGTACGGTTCGGTACCCTTTAGGGTTTTTTTGCTTTTTGCTTTTTAACCCAGGTGCTTGAGTATGACGCACCCTTTTATTTCGAACTGGGGTTGTATTCAGGGCCGGATTGTCCCAAAACCTAGTTTCAGTTTTCCAGGCACTCTCCATTGCGCAGTATTTTTGTACAATGGTCGCTAGGTCGGCGAAGCGTGTAACTTTGCGACGACTGATGGCATTTATGATTCCCTTGTCCGTGCAATTGTTGCAGAAGATTGAAATCGCGCTTTCTTCACGGCAGTCCTTTATCCTATTCATAACCAGGAGGAATCTGGCCCAGTAATGATGTACTGTTTCATCGGGCTCTTGCCGTATTTGAGATAGATCGCTTATGTTTGGGTGGGCGGGTGGAATTAAGCTCAGAACCCCGCCCGATCTGAGGCTCAAAGGCCAAGAAGCTTCCAGATCCGGAAGCTTGGTTTGTTGGACGCTTTCCAACAAATCTGGTCCGATGCCTGACTTTAGGTTTAGTATTTGATTAGCGTCCGACCCTCCGCGGGAATCCGGCATGGAGGGATCGGGAATCCGGACATAGTTGGTTTTTAACATAGAAGAAGAGTCACCGCATTGTTCCTCTACCACAACGACATGGTGTAACCTGGAGAGAGTTAATTTCTCTCAGATCGGTTTTAAGCCCAATCTGATCATAGTCCGTAGCGACTCCCAGGGCGGCGATGCGATCCAAGAGCTCGTTTATGGAGGAGAGCTCAATCGGATCCAGCTGCTCGGCGAATTCCGAGCTGACGTGAAGATCGCTTTCAATGACCTGAGAGGTCATTGTCGGAGCGGTGGCCGAACAGGCGGTCATAAGAAAACCGCCTAGCCAGATAGTCTGGCCGGAGGCCAAAGCTCCCTTGACGACGGTGCCGTCTTTAAAGACGGGAAAAGGCATCCTTCCTGATGGTGACGGCACAGAGGAACTCTCAATGAAAGCACCAATGTCGGTGTCAAAACCGGCGGATCTCGGGTAGGGGGTCCCGAAATGTGCGTCTAGGCGGATGGTAACAGGAGACAAGGGACACGATGTTTTACCCAGGTTCGGGCCCTCTTGATGGACGTAAAACCCTATGTCCTGCTTGATTAATATTGATGATGTGTGTTACAAGAGTAGATCTACCACGAGATCAAGGAGGCTAAACCCTAGAAGCTAGCCTATGGTATGATTGTTGTTCGTCCTATGGACTAAAGCCATCCGGTTTATATAGACACTGGAGAGGGCTAGGGTTACACAAAGTCGGTTACAATGGTAGGAGATCTACATATCCGTATCACCAAGCTTGCCTTCCACGCCAAGGAAAGTCCCATCCGGACACGGGACGAAGTCTTCAATCTTGTATCTTCATAATCTTGGAGTCCGGCCGACCATGATAGTTCGGCTATCCGGACACCCCCTTGTCCGGGACTCCCTCAGTGGCCCTTCAGGACCCCTCTTGCCAAGCCTATGGAGTCTGCCAAGAAGCAACTTCCTTCGGTCTCGCCTCCATCGTTGGCCTTGAGCGTCCCGAGCCTACGTGCTGCCCCTGACGCGAGTTCGGCCGGAGAAATGAGCCGGCCCGCAGGGTGCTTTGAGCCTATGCTCTTGCCGCCTTTCCTTCGCGACTTCGCCCTGGGCGTGGCTAGCCTGCCCAGGGCTCATCCTCTTATCATGGATGGTGAATGGTTGAGGTCGGTCCTTGGCTCTTCTTTTGGGGATGGATCGGCGCTGGCCTGGGCCCCTCGCGGAGCCCGCCCGGCGATCATGGGTGCGCCAGCCCCCTGCCGAGAGGGCGCGAACCACTTGAGGGCCCTCCGCCAACACCGGCGGTGGAGGACAATATCGATGACGTGCTCAATCGAGTGCGGGAGCGCAGCGTCATCCGCCAAGAGTTCCTCCAGAAGTCGATGGATGCAATGGGCCAGCTTGGTGGAGAGCTCGCGGACGTGGATGCGTGTCTTGAAGCCGAGGGCCTGTGGCTGATTGAGGAGTGGCACAAGCTGAAGGTGGTAGTCAACCTTGCACGTCATTAACGCGAGCTTGACAACGTGAAGGCCGAAGCATCCCTCGCGGCCTCGCGAAAGGCCTGCTCCCGAGCTATTGAGGAGGCTCGGGAAGTGGACCAACGATGCGAGATCGCAAAGAAGCACACGTGAGAGCTCCAAGCCTGGAGCTCTTCCCTAGAGCAGCAAGTGGAGCTGCGCCAGGCCGCCCTTGCGTCGCTGAAGGGGACGCCCGTCGACGATGAGGAGCTCCGTAGGCACGAAGAAGCACTGACGCTGGAGGCCACCGAGCGCAACCTCGACCTTGAGCGACTGGAGACGAGGGAGCGCCAGGTTACCCACACGGAGGACAATGTTGGCGCACGGGAGGCTCGAATCCACGAAGAGGTCGACCACTGCGTGGCGGAAGGTCGCGTGGGTCTTGTGCGCGAGTATGACGAGAGGCTGGAGCTGATTGATGCAGAGGCTACGGGCAGGACTGCCGCTCTCAGGACCAAGCTGACTGAAGCGACGCAGCGCACGGAGGCTACCGCAGCCACCCTAGTCTCGGCGCAGGCTGAGTTGGCATCCTCCCGTGCCGATCTGCTTCTTCTCCAATAGAGGGTCGATGACGCTAAGTCCATTGCATGACAGAACAGAGAAGAGATTCGCGAGCGGCAGACGCTGGAGGACATGCATGGCCCCATGCTCCAAACGCTCAGGGATAGGGCTAACGCGGCCCTAGGCAATATCTGCGACGCAACCGCTCCACAACCTCATGTGACCAACTATGCTGGCCATCTCCAGTTCTTCACTGACGTGGTAACACATCTGGAGAACCGCTCTGGGAGAGCTCACCATCTTGTTGAAGAGAGGAGTCGCAGCCTGCTCGGGCGTGCATTCTCCCGTGTCTTTAGCCATCTTCAAGATAGAGATCATCCCCACTTTGACTTCGAAGCTGTCATCGCTCCGATGCCCGTGGCCATTCGAGGCAACCTGGCGCGGTTGGTGGAGGACAACGTGTATGCACTTGTCAGGGCTTTCGCCTTTGATGATGATGGGGTGATAGTCGCTGCGGATGAGGGTGACGTGGTGAATGACGACGAAGATGGCGCTGATGGCGGCGATGGCAACGCTAGTGACAGTGACAGCGGCGCCAGTGATGCCTCCGAGGACGACCAAGAGGACACAATGAGCGATATGTCCGAGTGACCCTATGTCCCCCTGCTGTTTTATCCTGCACACAAAAAGCTTGGGCGCAACCTAGAAGATTGTAAGAGCATTTTGGGAGGGGAAGCCCCTCATGTAAAAGGATTTTTGTCCGCACGCTTTCTGGGGGTGACCCTGAATGTGCGCCTGCATGGCATTACCGGCCCTGCGGCGAGCTAGTTGCTGTGATTTACCTTTAGCCCGGGCGAGCCTTGAGTAGGCTGGTGAGGCTGTGATTCTCCGGGGGTCCTCTGGGGGACCTGCTGACCGAGAGGTGAGAGCCTCGCAAGAGCGAATGCTGGCCGCAGGACGGCATGCGCGTGCGTGCTTGGCCCAGCCCCGCCTGCGAGAGGCTCGTGAGGGGGAGGCAGCTAGGGCGAACTTTGGACTAGGGCAGACACCAAAACGCAAAAGAACACACGAACGAGACAAGACACCCCTCCCCGCACACGCAAACACAAATTCAATTTCAATTTAAATCCAAAGCAAGGAAGCTCGACCACAGAAAAGGGGGCAAAAAGCAAAAGGTCACGTCTGGCACCTAGTCCAGTCTTCGACGTCTTCTCACCAGCGCGGAGCTAAGTGCTGCCACTGGGCGTGGGAGGGAGCCCCCGAGGCCCAAGGGCGGCTCTCCAGAGACTCCGGGGCACGTACAACCCCACTCATTATTACGTGAGAGTGTCACGGGCGGCGAGCATCACAGACACTGGGCCTTCTTCACAGGTACCGGCCTTGCTTCGTATCGCCAGATGAGGGCCCCGCCTTGCACCACCCTCGACCACCATCGACGGCGACCGGAAACCAAGAACGACGCCAATGGGGTAAAGGGGACGCCAGCGGTTCCCCCGACGACCACGGGTCCTCTGCCGGGGGCAGGCTTCGCAGCACCTCCCCGGCAGAGGGCCTACCTCCGGGAAACACCTTGCTCCGTGCACCGTGGGGAGGGACCTGGCTCCCAACCCCTCTCCTGTAGCCCCTAGTGCGCTCCTCCTAGTGGAAGGGAGGTTGCCGAGCTGGGGCAGCCTTCCGCTGCAGTGACCTGAACTTCCTGCGACCCATGGTTAGCATAAGCTTGCTCCTGAGGAATTAGCGGTACCCAATAGCTGCTGCCGTCAATGCGGTTGGCGAGGCTTCCTTGAGGCTCTTGAAAAGGCTCGGCTTCTGGCGTCTCTTCCTCCCAGCCTGGCACGAGGAACGAGCCATGGCCTTCTTCCCGTGTGTATTCCTGATCCACCATGTGGGGCATGTAAGCCTTCGAGGTCGCCGCCCCGAAGACTTCGCCATAGTGCCCCACGCTCCACGTGGCTTGGCTTGAAGCACTATCTTGGGGGTGATAGGGCGGCAGCCCGGCCGGGCCGTAGGCGGCGATGCGAATGCCCTCGCTCACCAGGGGCGGTGCTGGTGTAGCTTGACACCCGACGCTGATGGTCGAGCTAGTGTTGATGAAGCCTTGGTGTACGCCTGAGGGCGCGCGGGTGCGGATGGGCCCGCTGTATGATCCTCTAGGGGCCTGGGGTGGAAGCTGGATGCAGAAAGGAGGCGCCCCCGAAGCTGCGACATCCAGGAGCTCGGCGACGCGCTCCAGCAGCACGTCACAGCTCCTCTCCTGCATCCTGCACCGTAGCAGCTCCCGGGCCACTGTGAGCGCGGCCTTCATGTTCGCTTGTTCCCGTCGGGTGTGCAGCGTCATGGCTGCGGCGTGGTTTGAGGCCCTTGCCACTGATCGCACCTCCCACGGAGTGAGGGCAGGCGGTGCTTGACCGCCTTGCCCGCGCCCCGCAGCGTTCTGCGGAGCGCAGGCTGCCTGAGGCACGGGGTTGAGGTCACCTTGGGCACGCGGCGCGGCATGGGCAGGCCATGCCGCCCATCGGTCGATGTTGGCTGTCGGGTCGCTGGACATGAATGCGATGAACCAGTGGAACGCAGATCAGCGGAAAGAGGATTCCGGCGCACCCCTACCTGGCGCACCAAATGTCGGATATCGGGTTCCGGCAAAACCCTTAAGGTTCGAACTCTGGGGTGCGCACGAAGATCTTCTCCCTATCGATCCACACCCCAAAACCTCGTCGCGAATCTAACTAGCACGATGAACAACACAAGGGACACGAGGTTTATACTGGTTCGGGCCACTGTTGTGGTGTAATACCCTAATCCAGTGTGTGGTGTGGTGGATTGCCTCTGGGGCTGATGATGAACAGTACAGAGGAAGAACAACCTCGCGAGGGGTGTTCTTGAGTTGGTGTGGTGTCCTACTTGGGATGGATTCGATCCCCTCCTACTGTGGTGGCTATCTCTATATATAGAGGCCCTGGTCCTCTTCCCAAATATTGAGCGGGAAGGGATCCAACAACGGCCATTTTGAAGGGGGCAGCTAGTACAAGCTATCCTGACTAAAGGTGGTCTTTGACTGCCAAAGGCACTGGTGATGACGCCGTCTTGGGCTCCATGGTGACCTTCGTCCTGCCGCTCTATTGGTCTTAGTCTCGTTGCACCGATAGGGAAACCTTTGCCTGATGCCTAGGTACTCCGCACCTGCGCTTTTCCCCTTTGCACCAAAGAGGAAACGAGGACACTACGCAGGCTGGCGCCCGCCTGGCGCCCACCTGGTCTTGATCGTCATGGCTTGTGTCACGAGCACCTCGCGAGGTACTCCTTGCCTTGATCTTTCCGCCTCCTCGTGAGCCTGCCTGGTGAGGCCGCCCCTGAGGAGACCTTGCGTCGCCCGCCCCGTGAGGCTTGGCACCTCGTGAGGTCTTGAACTTGGGTTGATGAAGACGGGCTGTACTGGGCCCCTGATGAGCCACGCCATAGGACACAGGCAGGCAAGTCTAGGGACCCCCGTTCCCAGAACGCCGATAGAGACATTAATCTTAAGCATGTTCGTACTGATAAGGAACTGGCAGATATCTTCACCAAACCCCTTGATGAGAAGATATTTTTTCAATTGAGAAGTGAATTGAACATCATTGATGCCTCAAATTTGGAGTAGAGACTTCTTTGGATACATGCAAGGAATGAGCTTATATGACTAATCCTTGATGTTTCTCTTATGATGATCATTTATCTTGGATATATTTGCATGTATGGTATCTAATTCTTGTAGGTACTTGGACGATCCTCATTCCACAAGATTGCAAATCACTATTTTCTTGAGCAATCTTGTCATGACCAGGTATCTATGTTTTGGTTGTTGAAATCAAGGAAGCATGTGCACATTCAACATATCCTTTGACAATACCTATATAATGAATTTCACTCTTGTCATTTTGGATAAACAAGTGACATTCCTTGCAAGACTAACCCATGTAGGAAGATGAGCTACAAATTCCAAAGGATGCTCCTAACTCTTGATGGACATCATCAACTTTGAGCATCTACCACAAGCTCAACTACATGATCAAGATCAACACCACAATCCAAGGTATGTATTTCTGCTACCTCTTGAGCTTGCGTTGGTTTTTTCCTTGAAGAGGAAAGGGTGATGGAGCAAAGTAGCGTAAGTATTTCCCTCAGTTTGAGAACCAAGGTATCAATCTAGTAGGAGACGATGCACAAGTCACCGAATACCGAATACCTGCACAAACAATCAACAACTTGCACCCAACGCGATAAAGGGGTTGCCAATCCCTTCACGGTCACTTGCAAAAGTGAGATCTGATGGAGATAGATTAACGGTAAAGTAAATATTTTTGGTATTTTTGGTTTATAGATCGGGAAGTAAAAGATCGCAAAATATTAGATCGGAAACTAGTATGATGTAAAAGATAACTTGAATAATGGAAAAGTGGCCTAGGGGCCATAGGTTTCACTAGTGGCATCTCTCAAGATAGCAAATATTACGGTGGGTGAACAAATTACTGCCGAGCAATTGATAGAAAAGCGCAAAGTTATGACGATATCTAAGGCAATGATCATGAACATAGGCATCACGTCGGTGTCAAGTAGACCGAAACAATTCTGCATCTACTACTATTACTCCACACATTAACATGTCTCCAATGTATCTATAATTTTTTATTGTTCCATGTTGTTATATTATAATTCTTGGGTGTTTTTACAATCATTTTATAGTCATTTTATATCAATTTTTGGTACTAAACTATTGACATAGTGCCCAATGCCAGTTGCTGTTTTCTGCATGTTCTTTTACATCGCAGGAAATCAATATCAAATGGAGTCCAAACGCAGCGAAACAGCTGGAGGATTTTTTTTGGGCCAGAAGACATAAAGTGGGCCAAGGAAGCACCTGGGGGTGGCTCGAGGGGAGCAGCATTCACCAGGGCGTGCTAGGAGGCCCAGGCGCGCCCTGGTGGGTTGTGCCTACGTCAGGTGCCCCATGAACCACCTCTTTGCTCTATAAATACGCCAATATTCCAGAAACCCTAGGGGAGTCAACGAAAATCAATTCCAGCCACCGCAGAGTCCAGAACCACCAGATCCAATCTAGACACTATCACAGAGGGGTTCACCACTTCCATTGGTGCCTCTCTGATGATGCGTGAGTAGTTCTTTGTAGACATACGGGTCTGTAGTTAGTAGCTAGATGGCTTCCTCTCTCTCTCTCTCTTGATTATCAACACAATGGTCTCTTGGAGATCCAT
The DNA here is from genome assembly GCF_002162155.2 of Triticum dicoccoides. Taxonomy (NCBI): domain Eukaryota; kingdom Viridiplantae; phylum Streptophyta; class Magnoliopsida; order Poales; family Poaceae; genus Triticum; species Triticum dicoccoides. Next base: position 495,675,264 of record NC_041391.1, on the reverse strand, counting down.
ATGATGTAAGTCTTTTTGCGATGTGTTTGTTGGGATCCAATGAACTTTGAGTTTATGATTAGATCTATGTTTTTTATCCATGAAAGTTATTTGAGTCTTCTTTGATCTCTTATATGCATGATTGCTTATAGCCTCGTATTTGTTCTCCGATATTTGGGTTTTGTTTGGCCAACTTGATCTATTTATCTTGCAATGGGAATATGTGCTTTGTAGTGGGTTCGATCTTACGGTGCTTGATCCCAATGATAGAAGGGGAACTGACACTTATGTATCGTTGCTACTAAGGATAACAAGATGGGCTCTATATCTAAGAAAATATATAAATGGATCTTGTCTACATCATGTCATCGTTCTTATTGCATCACTCCATTTTCCATGAACTTAATACACTAGATGCATGCTGGATAGCGGTCGATGTGTGGAGTAATAGTAGTAGATGCAGGCAGGAGTCGGTCTACTAATCTTGGACGTGATGCCTATATAATGATCATTGACTGGATATCGTCATGATTATTTGAAGTTCTATCAATTGCCCAACAGTAATTGTTTTCCCACCATTTGCTATTTTTCTCGAGAAAGCCACTAGTGAAACCTACAGCCCCTGGGTCTCTTTTCATCATTTTTTGCCTTTGCGATCTATTTTTCTTTGCATTTATTTTCAGATCTATTAAACCAAAAATACAAAAATATCTTGCTGCAACTTATTTGTTCCACGATCTATTTATCCTATCTACCACTTTTACCTCACGTTATTTGCCTATCTTGAGGCGCCGTACCCGAAAGGGATTGACAACCCCTTTAACACATCGGGTTGCGAGTATTTGTTACTTGTGTGCAGGTGCTGTTTACGTGGTGTAAGGAGGTTCTCCTACTGGTTCGATAACCTTGGTGTCATCACCGAGGGAAATACCTACCGTCACTATATTGCATCATCCCTTCCTCTTTGGGGAAATATCAATGCAGTTCTAGCAGACATCAAAAGGAATTTCTGGCGCTGTTTGCCGGGGAGGATCTTCAACATCAACCAGGTTCCTAATCACAAATCTCATCTCCTCGTAATTTACATTATTTGCCATTTTCCTCTCGTTTTCCTCTCCCCCACTTCACATAACTTTGCCGTTTTATTCGCCCTCTTTTTCGTTTGCCTTTTTCTTGTCAGATCTTATGTTTGCTTGTGTTGCCATGTGCCTTCTATTTGCTTGCATCTTCGTTTGTTAAAAATATTTTGATATGGCTCCTCATCCACTTGCTAATCTTTTCAAGATATCCAATTATGATGAATCAATTGCTAGTGAATTGAGTTCACTAGATTATCTTTATGAAGTTTTGCTTGAGATTTATGAATCTAAAAATTATGATGAAGTGTTGAAAGAAGAATTTGATGAAGTGATTTATGATAGCTCCTTGAATGAAAATCATGATTGCAATGATTTTATTATAAATTCTATTAATGTCATTTGTCTTAATGATATGGAAAACCCCAAGCTTGGGGATGCTAATGTTGCTATGCCCGCTACTTATTGTAATGATCATGATTGGGGTGATTTTTCTTATGATATTGAAAATTTATTTAAGCCTCATGATGAATATGATATTGATAATAGTGTTTGCAATAATATTGAAAGTGGGTTTGGAAGAGTGTCAACTCTAGGTAATAATGTTCCCACTACTTTGGAGAATGATCAATCTTATGAATTTTTTGATAAAAGTGGGCTTGGAGAGGTCGTGACTTTATTTGATGATAATCCCACTACTTTGGAAGAGTATCAACTTTCCGTGCATGTGGATCATGAAGAGAATATTTTATGTGATAGTTATATTGTTGAATTTGAATATGATCCCACATGTAATTATTATGAGAGAGGGAAATATTGTGGTAGAAACTTTCATGTTACTAAATTACCTCTCGTGATGTTGAGATCGCTATTGTTTCTTTCTTCTTCCTTGCATATGCTAGTTTTTGCTTGGCTTGATCATTTGTATGCTTATGAAATGCCTATGCATAGGAAGTATGTTAGACTTAAATATGTTTGTCACATGTTTTATGGTGCTCTCTTTGTGTTTCAATTATTATCTTTCATGTGAGCATCAATAAAATATTATTCCTAGCTAGGGGCGTAAGATGATAGCGCTTGTTGGGAGGCAACCCAATGAATAAAATTTATTTTTGCTTTTTGCTTTCTGTTCTTGTGTGTTAGCAAAATTATGCTGCTGTTATGATTGTGTTTTTTGTGTTTTAGTTAGTGTTTGTGCCAAGCAAGGCCTTTGGGAAGACTTGGGTGAAAGTTGATTTGATCTTGCTGAAAAACAGAAACTTTTGCGCTCACGAGATTATTTGTCATTTTTACAAAAGAGTGCTTTTGAGTTGATTATTTTTACAGAAGATTAATAGAAAAATTGCTCACATCCACCAATTTATTTCAGAACTTTTGGAGTTACAAAAGAATATTCAGATTGCTACAGACTGTTCTATTTTTGACATACTCTGTTTTCTTTGCGTTGTGTGCTTGTTTTGATGATTCTATGGTTTTCTTTGATGAGTTTTTGCCATATAAAAGTTGGAATATAGTAGATATAATGCAAAAACAAAATAATAATAGGTTTGCTACAGAACTTATAGTAGTGGTTTGCTTTCTTATACTAACAAATCTCATGAAGGTTTTGTTTGAGTTTTGTGTGATTGAAGTTTTCAAGTTTTGGGTGATCTTACGATGGATGAAGGAATAAGGATTAGCAAAACGCTAAGCTTGGGGATTCCCGAAGCACCCCAAGATAATATTCAAAGAAGTAGCAAGTAACTAAGCTTGGGGATGCCCCCGAGTGGCATCCCCGCTTTCTTCTAACAACCATCGGTATTTTACTTGAAACTATATTTTTATTCGTCACATAATATGAGTTTTGCTTGGAGCGTATTGTATGATATGAGTCTTTGCTTGTTTTTCATTGTGTTTTAAGTGTTGACTCCTTGCTGGACACACCCTTTTGAGAGAGCCAAAAATAACAAAGCACATTGTGCTCAAAAAGATATAAGTGAAGCACTAGAGCAAATCCATGGCTCTAAAAATTGAAGTGAAGCATAGGAGTCCACTATACCTACCTATATGCGGTATTTCCATGCCGTTCTAAGCAAATTTGCATGTGCCATCTCTAATTTTCAAAATAAATTTCTCTTTTGTGTGCTCTACCGCTTGCGAGGCGGTGAAGGGTGACCAATATTTTCCATGCTTGATGTTTTATTCTCACGATGAGTGTTTATTCACTTGTCATTGCCCAAGAGTACGACAAAGGTATTAGGGATGCCCAGTCCCGAAATGAAAAATGAATTTACTTTATGTTGTCAAATAATAAATTCCTTGGAAAGTGTTGGTATGGAGGGAAACCGTGAATTCGGCTAGCCACGGAAAGTGAAAGTAATGGTGGAAAAGGAATATACTTTATTTTTTGTTTGGGAACCGCTTATGATGTATCTAGCATGGAAAGTGTTGAGATCTCTAAGTCGTTTTCGTTGGTGGGAAATTTATGCCTCTCAATAATATTTTTATCTCTCAATTTAAGGTCTGAGCTCTGGCACCTCTACAAATCCCTACTTCCCTCTGCGAAGGGCCTTTCTTTTACTTATGAAATTTTTATTTTGAATTTGAGTCTCCATCTTCTCTTATAAAGCACCAACTAAGGGGCACTATGATCGTATTTGAGCATTGGGTGTAGCTAATATTCGAGTGTGTTTCATGATTGGATCAATGATTGAGCATAATAGGCTAGGGATAACTTGCTTTAGTGTTGATATTTTGAAAGACATGGTTGCTTGTTGGTATGCTTGAGTATTAAAGTCTTCATGTCAAAACTAGACTATTGCTTCGAATCATATAAAAGTCCATATGTCCATGGTATAAAGAAAAGAAATGTGATGAACATGTTAGGCAGCATTCCACATCAAAAATTATGTTTTTATCATTTACCTACTCGAGGACGAGCAGGAATTAAACTTGGGGATGCTGATACGTCTCCAACGTATCTATAATTTTTTATTGTTCCATGCTGTTATATTATCATTCTTGGATGTTTTACAATCATTTTTGTCATTTTATATCATTTTTGGTACTAACCTATTGACATAGTGCCTAGTGCTAGTTGTTGTTTTCTGCATGTTTAATACATCGCAAGAAATCAATATCAAACGGAGTCCAAACGCAGCGAAACTCCTGGAGGATTTTTTTGGGCCAGAAGACATCCACTGGGCCAAGGAAGCACCTGGGGGGTGGCTCGAGGGGAGCAACACCCACCAGGGAGCGCCCTGGTGGGTTGTGCCCACCTTGGGTCCCCCTTGAACCGCCTCTTTGCTCTATAAATACCCCAATATTCCAGAAACCCTAGGGGAGTCGACGAAAATCAATTCCAGCCGCCGCAGAGTCCAGAACTACCAGATCCATTCTAGACACAATCACAGAGGGGTTCACCACTTCCATTGGTGCCTCTCTAATGATGCGTTAGTAGTTCTTTGTAGACCTACGTGTCCGTAATTAGTAGCAAGATGCCTTCCTATCTGTCTCTCTTGATTATGAATACAATGGTCTCTCGGAGATCCATATGATGTAAGTCTTTTTGCGGTGTGTTTGTTGGGATCCATGAACTTTGAGTTTATGATCAGATCTATGTTTTTATCCATGAAAGTTATTTGAGTCTTCTTTGATCTCTTGCATGCATGATTGCCTATAGCCTCGTATTTCTTCTCCTACATTTGGGTTTTGTTTGGCCAACTTGATCTATTTATCTTGCAATGGGAAGAGGTGCTTTGTAGTGGGTTTGATCTTACGGTGCTTGATCCCAGTGACAGAAGGGGAACCGACACGTATGTATCATTGCTACTAAGGATAACAAGATGGGTTCTATATCTAAGCAAATAGATAAATGGATCTCGTCTACATCATGTCATCGTTCTTGTTGCATTACTCCATTTTTCCATGAACTTAATACACTAGATGCATGCTGGATAGCGGTCGATGTGTGGAGTAATAGTAGTAGATGCAAGCAGGAGTCGGTCTACTAATCTTGGACGTGATGCCTATATAATGATCATTGCCTGGATATCTTCATGATTATTTGAAGTTCTGTCAATTGCCCAACAGTAATTGTTTTCCCACCGTTTGCTATTTTTCTCGAGAGAAGCCACTAGTGAAACCTACGGCCCCCGGGTCTCTTTTCATCATATTTTCTTTTGCGATCTATTTTCCTTTGCATTTATTTTCAGATCTATTAAACCAAAAATACAAAAATACCTTGTTGCAACTTATTTGTTTCGTGATCTATTTATCCTATCTACCACTTTTACCTCACGTTATTTGCCTATATTGAGGCGTCGTACCCGAACAGGATTGACAACCCCTTTAACACGTCGGGTTGCGAGTATTTGTTATTTGTATGCAGGTGTTGTTTATGTGGTGTGAGGAGGTTCTCCTACTGGTTTGATAACCTTGATCTCCATTATCAAATCCCCCTCCGGCAGGACACCGGAAAAGGCTCCTAGATGGTATCTCACGGGTACAGAAGGTTGCGGCGGTGCAAAAGTGGTTTCGTGGCCCCCTGGATGTTTTCAGGGTATAAGAGTATATATAGGCGAAGGAGCTAGGTCAGGAGACCCACGAGGGGCCCACGAGGTAGGGGTGCACCCTCCTGCCTCGTGGCCGCCTTGTTGCGTCTCCGACTTCATCTCAAAGTCATCTGGTTTCCTTCTGGTCCAAGAAAGATCATCGTGAAAGTTTCATTCCGTTTGGACTCCCTTTGGTATTCCTTTTCTGCGAAACTCTAAAATAGGCAAAAAAACAGAAACTGGCACTTGGCTCTCGGTTAATAGGTTAGTCCCAAAAATAATATAAAATAGCATATAAATGCCTATTAAATATCCAAAACAGATAATATAATAGCATGAAACAATCAAAAATTATAGATACGTTGGAGACGTATCAATTTCCATCTTAGAGAAGCTTTGCTCCAAGTCGTGAGCACAAGCAACTCAATAAGATGAGAAAACATCAAAATGCTTAAATGAAATGACAACCCCATTTTGAGCTTAACGATGAGTATGACCTATGATCAAGTGCACTCACTTGACTCCTAAGTTAATATACTCTAACATAGGTGAATATGTCACCGACCACCTCTAGATGAAGTTCTCTAGCATTCTCTTTCATTTGTAACATTTCTTTTGCATTTTCTTCTTGCTATTGTGTTTCCCCTCTATCAAAAAAAACTTCATCTAGACCTCTTTCTATTTTCTGCATCTCTTTGTCATTCTCTCTCAGATTTAATTCTTTGCAAATCCTATCAAATTCTTTGACAGTCTTTGTGAAATTTCAATTACAGGTGAACTGATATGACAAAATGATTCTTCCCTCGTTGAACTCAGTATCACCGATCAAAAGCTAATTGGTCAGACCGAAGTGCAAGATACATGTATCCATAGTTCATCAGTTCCACCGAAATGGACTAACTCAGACTCACCAATTATCTCTATCAGTGATTTCATCTTCGGAGTCACTGATTGAAATAGACCGGCGCTACCGCTTTCACTACTGAAAGTGATCGTTTGCCAGATTTTTGTTGGAAATATGCCCTAGAGGCAATAATAGAAGTGTTATTAATATATTTCTTTGTTCATGATAATAGTCTTTTATTCATGCTATAACTGTATTATCCGGAAATCGTAATACACGTGTGAATACATAGACCACAATATGTCCCTAGTGAGCCTCTAGTTGACTAGCTCGTTGTGATCAACATATAGTCATAGTTTCCTGGCTATGGACATTGGATGTCGTTGATAACGGGATCACATCATTAGGAGAATGATGTGATGGACAAGACCCAATCCTAAGCATAGCACAAAGATCGTGTAGTTCGTTTGCTAGAGCTTTGCCAATGTCAAGTATCTCTTCCTTTGACCATGAGATCGTGTAACTCCTGGATACCGTAGGAGTGCTTTGGGTGTATCAAACGTCACAACGTAACTGGGTGACTATAAAGGTGCACTACAGGTATCTCCGAAAGTATCTATTGTTTTATGCGGATCGAGACTGGGATTTGTTACTCCGTGTAAACGGAGAGGTATCTCTGGGCCCACTCGGTAGGACATCATCATATGCGCAATGTGACCAAGGAGTTGATCACGGGATGATGTGTTATGGAACGAGTAAAGAGACTTGCCGGTAACGATATTGAACAAGGTATCGGTATACCGACGATCGAATCTCGGGCAAGTAAAATACCGCTAGACAAAGGGAATTGTATACGGGATCGATTGAGTCCTTGACATCGTGGTTCATCCGATGAGATCATCGTGGAACATGTGGGAGCCAACATGGGTATCCAGATCCCGCTGTTGGTTATTGACCGGAGAACGTCTCGGTCATGTCTGCATGTCTCCCGAACCCGTAGGGTCTACACACTTAAGGTTCGATGACGCTAGGGTTATAAAGGAAGCTTGTATGTGGTTACCAAATGTTGTTCGGAGTCCCGGATGAGATCCCGGACGTCACGAGGAGTTCCGGAATGGTCCGGAGGTAAAGATTTATATATAGGAAGTCCTGTTTTGGCCATCGGGACAAGTTTCAGGGTCATCGGTATTGTACCGGGCCCACCGGAAGGGTCCCGGGGGCCCACCGGGTGGGGCCACCTGCCCCCGGGGGCCACATGGGCTGTAGGGGGTGCGCCTTGGCCTACATGGGCCAAGGGCACCAGCCCCAAGAGGCCCATGCGCCTAGGGAACCCTAGAGGGAAGAGTCCTCGAGGGGGAAGGCACCTCCGAGGTGCCTTGGGGAGGATGGACTCCTCCCCCCTCTTGGCCGCACCCCAAAACCCATCTAGGGCTGGCCGCCGCCCCTAGGGGGTGGGAAACCCTAAAGGGGGCGCAACCCTCCCCTTCCCCTATATATATGAGGCCTAGGGGCTGCCCATAACACGCGATTTGATCTCTCGTTGGTGCAGCCCTGCCCCTCTCCCTCCTCCTCTTCTCCCATGGTGCTTGGCGAAGCCCTGCTGGATTGCCACGCTCCTCCATCACCACCACGCCGTTGTGCTGCTGTTGGATGGAGTCTTCCTCAACCTCTCCCTCTCTCCTTGCTGGATCAAGGCGTGGGAGACGTCACCGGGCTGTACGTGTGTTGAACGCGGAGGTGCCGTGCGTTCGGCACTTGATCATCGGTGATCTGAATCACGACGAGTATGACTCCATCAACCCCGTTCACTTGAACGCTTCCGCTTAGCGATCTACAAGGGTATGTAGATGCACTCCCATTTCTACTCGTTGCTGGTCTCTCCATAGATAGATCTTGGTGTTACGTAGGAAAATTTTTGAATTTCTGCTACGTCCCCCAACAGTGGCATCATGAGCTAGGTCTATTGCGTAGATTCTTTGCACGAGTAGAACACAAAGTAGTTGTGGGCGTTGATGTTGTTCAATATGCTTACCGTTACTAGTCCAATTTTGTTTCGACGGTATTGTGGGATGAAGCGGCCCGGACCGACCTTACACGTACTCTTACGTGAGACAGGTTCCACCGATTGACATGCACTTGGTGCATAAGGTGGCTAGCGGGTGCCAGTCTCTCCCACTTTAGTCGGAACGGATTCGATGAAAAGGGTCCTTATGAAGGGTAAATAGCAATTGGCATATCACGTTGTGGTCTTGCGTAGGTAACAAACGTTCTTGCTAGAACCCATAGCAGCCACGTAAAACATGCAAACAACAATTAGAGGACGTCTAACTTGTTTTTGCAGGGTATGCTATGTGATGTGATATGGCCAAAAGGATGTGATGAATGATATATGTGATGTATGAGATTGATCATGTTCTTGTAATAGGATTCACGACTTGCATGTCGATGAGTATGACAACCGGCAGGAGCCATAGGAGTTGTCTTAATTTGTTGTATGACCTGCGTGTCATTGAAGAACGCCATGTAAACTACTTTACTTTATTGCTAAACGCGTTAGTCATAGAAGTAGAAGTAGTCATTGGCGTGACAACTTCATGAAGACACGATGATGGAGATCATGATGATGGAGATCATGGTGTCAAGCCGGTGACAAGATGATCATGGAGCCCCGAAGATGGAGATCAATGGAGCTATATGATATTGGCCATATCATGTCACAACTATATAATTGCATGTGATGTTTATCATGTTTATGCATCTTGTTTACTTAGGACGACGGTAGTAAATAAGACGATCCCTTACAAAATTTCAAGAAGTGTTCTCCCCTAACTGTGCACCGTTGCTACAGTTCGTCGCTTCTAAGCACCACGTGATGATCGGGTGTGATGGATTCTTACGTTCACATACAACGGGTGTAAGACAGCTTTACACAGCGAAAACACTTAGGGTTAACTTGACGAGCCTAGCATGTGCAGACATGGCCTCGGAACACGGAGACCGAAAGGTCGAGCATGAGTCGTATGGTAGATACGATCAACATGAAGATGTTCACCGATGATGACTAGTCCGTCTCACGTGATGATCGGACACGGCCTAGTTGACTCGGATCATGTGATCACTTAGATGACCAGAGGGATGTCTATCTAAGTGGGAGTTCATAAGATGAACTTAATTATCCTGAACATAGTCAAAAGACCTTTTTCAAATTATGTCGTAGCTCGCGCTTTAGTTCTACTGTTTTAGATATGTTCCTAGAGAAAATATAGTTGAAAGTTGACAGTAGCGATTATGCGATCAGTAGAAAGCTTATGTCCTTAATGCACCGCTTAGTGTGCTGAACCCCAAACATCGTTTGTGGATGTTTCGAACATCGAACATACACGTTTTGATAACTACGTGATAGTTCAGTTAAATGGTTTAAGTAGAGGCACCAAAGACGTTTTCGAAACGTCACGGAACATATGAGATGTTTCGAGGGCTGAAATTGGGATTTCAGGCTCGTGCCCACGTCAAGAGGTATGAGACCTCCGACAATTTTCTTAGCCTACAAACTAAGGGAGAAAAGCTCAATCGTTGAGCTTGTGCTCAGATTGTCTGAGTGCAACAATCACTTGAATCGAGTGGGAGTTGATCTTCCAAATGAGATAGTGATGTTTCCCCAAAGTCATTGCCACCAAGCTGCTAGAGCTTCGTGATGAACTATAACATATCAAGGATAGAGATGATGATCCTTGAGGTATTCGCGTTGTTTGACATCGCGAAAGTAGAAATCAAGAAGGAGCATCAATTGTTGATGGTTGATGAAACCACTAGTTTCAACAAGGGCAAGGGAAAGAAGGGATACTTCATGAAACGGCAAATCAGCTACTGCACCAATGAAGAAACCCGAGGTTGAACCCAAACCCGAGACTAAGTGCTTCTGTAATAAGGGGAACAATCACTGGAGCAGGATTACCCTAGATACTTGGTAGATGAGAAGGCTGGCAAGGTCGATAGAAGTATATTGGATATACATTATGTTAATGTGTACTTTACTAGTACTCCTAGTAGCACCAGGGTATTAGATACCGGTTCGGTTGCTAACTCGAAATAAAAGCTACGGAATGGAACGGAGACTAGCTAAAGGTGAGCTGACGATATGTGTTGGAAGTGTTTCCAAGTTTGATGTGATCTAACATCGCACGCTCCCTCTACCATCAAGATTAGTATTAAACCTGAATAAGTGCTCTTGCACCTATAGGAATGGTTTATTGAATCTTGATCGTAGTGATACACATTTTCATGCCAAAAGATATAAGATAGTAATGATAGTACCACTTGCTTGTGGCACTGCCATGTAAGTCATATTGGTATAAAACGCATGAAGAAGCTCCATGTTGATGGATCTTTGGACTCACTCGGTTTTGAAAAGTTTGAGACATGCAAACCATGTCTATTGGTGTATACGCATGAAGAAACTCCATGCAGATGGATCGTTTAGACTCACTTGATTTTGAATCACTTGAGATATGCAAATCATACCACATGGACAAGATGACTGAAAAGCCTCGGTTTTAGTAAGATGGAACAAGATAGCAACTTGTTGGAAGTAACACATTTTGATGTGTCCAATCCAATGAGTGTTGAGGCATGCAGTGAATATCGTTATGATCTTACTTCACAGATGATTCGAGTAGATGTTGAGAATATTTACTTGATGAAACACAAGTCTGAATTATTGAATGGTTCAAGTAATTTCAGAGTGAAGTAGAAGATCATTGTGACAAGAGGATAAAATGTCTATGATATGATCATAGAGATGAATATCTGAGTTACGAGTTTTGGCACACAATTAAGACATTGTGGAAATTGTTTCGCAATTAATACCGCCTGGAACACCATAGTGTGATGGTGTGTCCGAACATCATAGTTGCACCCTATTGGATATGGTGCGTACCATGATGCCTCTTATCGAATTACCACTATTGTTCATGGGTTAGGCATTAGAGACAACCACATTCACTTTAAATAGGGCACCACGTAATTCCGTTGAGACGACACCGTTTGGAGAAACCTAAGTTGTCGTTTCTTAAAGGTTTGGGGCTGCGACGCTTATGTGAAAAAGTTTCAGCTTGATAAGCTCGAACCCAAAGCAGACAAAATGCATCTTCATAGGACACCCAAAACAGTTGGGTATACCTCCTGTCTCAGATCCGAAAGCAATAAGGGATTGTTTCTTGAATCGGGTCCTTTCTCGAGGAAAGGTTTCTCTCGAAAGAGTTGAGTGGGAGGATGGTGGAGACTTGATGAGGTTATTGAACCGTCTCTTCAACTAGTGTGTGGCAGGGCACAGGAAGTTGTTCCTGTGGCACCTACACCAATTGAAGTGGAAGCTTATGATATTGATCATGAAACTTCGGATCAAGTCACTACCAAACCTTGTAGGACGACAAGGACACGTACTACTTTGGAGTGGTAAGGTGATCCTGTCTTGAAGGTCATGTTGCTAGACAACAATGAACCTACGAGCTATGGAGAAGCGATGGTGGGCCCGAATTCCGACAAATAGTTAGAAGCCATGAAATCCGAGATAGTATCCATATATCAGAACAAAGCATGGACTTTGATGGACTTGCTCGATGATCGGCAATCCATTGAGATAAATGGATCTTTTAAGAAGAAGACGGACGTGGATGGTAATGTCACCATCTATGAAGCTCGACTTGTGGCGAAGTGTTTTCCGACAAGTTCAAGGAGTTGACTACGATGAGATTTTCTCACTCGTAGCGATGCTTAAAGTCCGTCGGAATCATGTTAGCATTAGCTGCATTTATGAAATCTGGCAGATGGATGTCAAGACAAGTTTCCTTACTAGTTTTCGTAAGGAAAGGTTGTATGCAATACAATCAGAAAAGTTTTGTCGATCCTAAGGATGCTAAAAGGTATGCTAGCTCCAGCGATCCTTTTAAAGACTGGAGTAAGCATCTCGGAGTTGGAATGTACGCTTTGATGAGATGATCAAAGATTTTGGATTTATACAAAGTTTATGAGAAACTTGTATTTCCAAAGAAGTGAGTGGGAGCACTATAGAATTTCTGATGAGTATATGTTGTTGACATATTGATGATCAGAGATGATGTAGAATTTCTAGAAAGCATATAGGGTTATCTGAAAGGTGTTTTTCAATAGAAAACCTGGATTAAGCTACTTGAACATTGAGCATCAAGATCTATAAGGATAGATCAAAATGCTTAATAATACTTTCAAATGAGCACATACCTTGACATGATCTTGAAGGTGTTCAAGATGGACCAGTCAAAGAAGGAGTTCTTGCCTGAGTTGTAAGGTACGAAGTTAAGACTTAAAGCTCGACCACGGCAGAATAGAGAGAAAGGACGAAGGTCGTCCCCTATGCTTAAGACGTAGGATCTTCAGTATGCTATGCTGTGTACCACACCTGAAGTGTGCCTTGCCATGAGACAGTCAAGGGGTACAAGAGTGATCCAAGAATGGCTCACAGGACAACGGTCAAAGTTATCCTTAGTAACTAGTGGACTAAGGAATTTTCTCGATTGTGGAGGTGGTAAAAGAGTTCGTCGTAAAGGTTACGACGATGCAAGCTTGACACCTATCCGGATAGCTCTGAGTAGAGAGACCGGATACATATAATGGAGCAATAATTTAGGATAGCTCCAAGTAGAACAGTTGTTTGGAATAGCTCCAAATAGAGCGTGGTAGCTGCATCTAGGAGATGACATAGAGATTTGTAAAGCACACATGGATCTGAAAGGTTCAGACCCGTTGACTAAAACCTCTCTCACAAGCAACATGATCAAACATAAAACTCATTGAGTGTTAATCACATAGTGATGTGAACTAGACTACTGACTCTAGTAAACTCTTGGGTATTAGTCACATGGCGATGTGACCTGTGAGTGTTAATCACATGGTGATGTGAACTAGAATATTGACTCTAGTGCAAGTGGGAGACTGTTGGAAATATGCCCTAGAGGCAATAATAAAAGTGTTATTATTATATTTCTTTGTTCATGATAATAGTCTTTTATTCATGCTATAACTGTATTATCCGGAAATCGTAATACACGTGTGAATACATAGACCACAATATGTCCCTAGTGAGCCTCTAGTTGACTAGCTCGTTGTGATCAACAGATAGTCATGGTTTCCTGGCTATGGACATTGGATGTCGTTGATGACGGGATCACATCATTAGGAGAATGATGTGATGGACAAGACCCAATCCTAAGCATAGCACAAAGATCGTGTAGTTCGTTTGCTAGAGCTTTGCCAATGTCAAGTATCTCTTCCTTTGACCATGAGATCGTGTAACTCCTGGATACCGTAGGAGTGCTTTGGGTGTATCAAACGTCACAACGTAACTGGGTGACTATAAAGGTGCACTACAGGTATCTCCGAAAGTATCTATTGTTTTATGCGGATCGAGACTGGGATTTGTTACTCCGTGTAAACGGAGAGGTATCTCTGGGCCCACTCGGTAGGACATCATCATATGCGCAATGTGACCAAGGAGTTGATCACGGGATGATGTGTTACGGAACGAGTAAAGAGACTTGCCGGTAACGATATTGAACAAGGTATCGGTATACCGACGATCGAATCTCGGGCAAGTAAAATACCGCTAGACAAAGCGAATTGTATACGGGGTCGATTGAGTCCTTGACATCGTGGTTCATCCGATGAGATCATCGTGGAACATGTGGGAGCCAACATGGGTATCCAGATCCCGCTGTTGGTTATTGACCGGAGAACGTCTCGGTCATGTCTGCATGTCTCCCGAACCCGTAGGGTCTACACACTTAAGGTTCGATGACGCTAGGGTTATAAAGGAAGCTTGTATGTGGTTACCGAATGTTGTTCGGAGTCCCGGATGAGATCCCGGACGTCACGAGGAGTTCCGGAATGGTCCGGAGGTAAAGATTTATATATAGGAAGTCCTGTTTTGGCCATCGGGACAAGTTTCAGGGTCATCGGTATTGTACCGGGCCCACCGGAAGGGTCCCGGGGGCCCACCGGGTGGGGCCACCTGCCCCCGGGGGCCACATGGGCTGTAGGGGGTGCGCCTTGGCCTACATGGGCCAAGGGCACCAGCCCCAAGAGGCCCATGCGCCTAGGGAACCCTAGAGGGAAGAGTCCTCAAGGGGGAAGGCACCTCCGAGGTGCCTTGGGGAGGATGGACTCCTCCCCCCTCTTGGCCGCACCCCAAAACCCATCTAGGGCTGGCCGCCGCCCCTAGGGGGTGGGAAACCCTAAAGGGGGCGCAGCCCTCCCCTTCCCCTATATATATGAGGCCTAGGGGCTGCCCATAACACGCGATTTGATCTCTCGTTGGTGCAGCCCTGCCCCTCTCCCTCCTCCTCTTCTCCCATGGTGCTTGGCGAAGCCCTGCTGGATTGCCACGCTCCTCCATCACCACCACGCCGTTGTGCTGCTGTTGGATGGAGTCTTCCTCAACCTCTCCCTCTCTCCTTGCTGGATCAAGGCGTGGGAGACGTCACCGGGCTGTACGTGTGTTGAACGCGGAGGTGCCGTGCGTTCGGCACTTGATCATCGGTGATCTGAATCACGACGAGTACGACTCCATCAACCCCGTTCACTTGAACGCTTCCGCTTAGCGATCTACAAGGGTATGTAGATGCACTCCCCTTTCTACTCGTTGCTGGTCTCTCCATAGATAGATCTTGGTGTTACGTAGGAAAATTTTTGAATTTCTGCTACGTCCCCCAACAATTTTTTGTATATTCTATTTTCAGCTCCACTCAATGATTCTTTCCCTCTACCTGCATCTTAAGCCACTTTCCGCAATGAAGTGACTCTCAAGGACCACACTCACTTGGCTCATATTCCTGAAGTTACCCTTCTTGGAAATTGATGTCAAAGGGGGAGAGAGAGTGCACATCAAAGCTTACAAAACTCTTCCAAGAAAGGAAGAAGGATGCATTTTCATAAGAGGAGAGAATTTGCATGACTCTAAGAGGGGAGAGACATGTTACTTTGACATAGTCTATGTTTTGTTGTCTTGCTCTGATCATTTTTCTCTAATTTTATCTCACACTACCTGCTCCCATTATCCAATGCTAGATTTAGGGGGAGAGGAAGTTTAAGCTTAGAGGAGAAAAATCTTTGGAATTTATTGCAAATCCTTAATTCTTTGGGAACATGCCTATACCCAAATGAAGTACTCACTCTGTTGTACTCAACCATTGAATTTCATCCCAGTCTTGGTACTCTTGTGGATCTTGAAGTCTTTTTCTTGAAATTATCTTGTGTTATCTAACCTTGTTTTCTCAAGTTAGTTTCTTTAGGAGTCAGTTCAAGGACCACAAGGTAAGTATATGCATCTCACTCATGTGCATGATGATCTCTTGATTTTGCACATATTGTTTGCAAGAGGGAACCATAAATATGAGGTACAGTTTTCATCAATTCTCGCTCTGATGCATATAGCCAAGATACATGTAGCTCATTGTTTGCTTTGTTATGTTGTGCATTCACATGTCACTCAATTATATCATTACATGATTGCACACATATAGGGTGATCTTATGCAAGTTACATGTTTCTCCAAAGATTTACTTTCTACACATTCTATCATTTACTTGAAACTTTGATGTATGTTGTCATCAATTACCAAAAAGGGGGGAGATTTAAAGCACAAGTGCTCCCTAGGTGATTTTGGTAATTAATGTCAACATATGGACTGATAGTTTTATCTAGTATATTTCAGATAAGTTCAACAGTGGAGTGGCAAGGACAAGAGGATGTGACCCCCCCCCCTTCAAAATGCTAAGGACAAGGATTTGCAAAAGCTCAAGACTCTTCATTTCTATTTAAGTGATCCAAGATCACATTGAGTCCATAGGAAAGCCAATCCTATTAAAAGGGGATGGGTGTTGCTTAATGGTCTTGTTGCTCAAGTGCTTAGTGATATTGCTCCAAAACCCTTAGCCACTTTATCCATCCAAATATATCCAAAACCCTAATCTCCAACTCGGCCCCACCAATATTTCCTACCCGGAGCCACCGAGTTCATCTCGACATAGCCACTGCCAAAACCCTAACAATTCAGCCTCATCGATATGGATCTCGGTCCCACCAAGATGGCCTTGCCAGCGCTTTGTGACTTGTTGCATTCACTTCGGTCTCACCGAGATGTTGCAATCAGTCTCACCGAGATGGCTTGATTGATTCTCTGTTGCTCATTGCTTCACTTCAGTCACACCAAGTTGATGCAATCGGTGCCACCGAGTTGAAGTTTTCCCTAAGCCCTTGCACATCGGTCCCACTGAGTTGTTCCCGTCGGTCCCCCCGAGATTCCTAACGTTCATATTTTTCTATAGATTGGTGCCACTGAGTTTACTGATCGGTGCCACCAAGATAGGTCAAAAGTGTGTAACGGTTGGATTTCGTGTGGAGGCTATATATACCCCTCCATCCCCCCTTCCTCGGTGAAGAGAGCCATCAGAACGTGCCTACACTTCTACCATTCATTATCTGAGAGAGAACCACCTACTCATGTGTTGAGATCAAGAGATTCTGTTCCTACCATTTGAACCTTGATTTCTAGCCTTCCCCAAGTTGCTTTCCCACTCAAATTTTTCTTCCACCATAGCCAAATTTGTGAGAAAGGGTTGAGTGTTGCGGAGACTATCATTTGAAGCACAAGAGCAAGGAGTTCATCATCAACACACCATCTATTGCCTTTTGGAGAGTGGCGTCTCCTAGATTGGTTAGGTGTCGCTTGGGAGCCTCCGACAAGATGTGGAGTTGAACCAAGAAGTTTGTAAGGGCGAGGAGATCGCCTACTTCGTGAAGATCTACCCGAGTGAGGCAAGTCCTTCATGGACGTTGGCCATGGTGGGATAGACAAGGTTGCTTCTTCATGGATCCTTTGTGTGTGGAGCCCTTCATGGACTCGCGTAGTCATTACCCT
This sequence comes from Triticum dicoccoides, assembly GCF_002162155.2. Lineage (NCBI taxonomy): Eukaryota > Viridiplantae > Streptophyta > Magnoliopsida > Poales > Poaceae > Triticum > Triticum dicoccoides. Next base: position 495,657,882 of record NC_041391.1, on the reverse strand, counting down.
TTGTAGGTTGAAGTCTTCATCAACGTGGACGTATGGTAGCACCACCTATCAGAACCACTCCAAACATTCTCCGCGTCTCCTTTACGTTTGCACACTCCAATCCCATCCCTTTACTTTCTTGCAAATTGCATGCTTTACTCTTTCCGCTGCTTATACTCTTGTCATGCTTGCTTGAGATGTATTGGGTGCCCTTTAATTTGTGCGAAACTCAATCTTAACTTGAAAAAACTAAAAACTGCCACTCTTACTTGTTAAGGGTCTAATCACCCCCACGTTGGACTCCTCTTCTCGATCCTTTCACTCACACAGACGTTACCCTTCATGGGTTGAAGTCTTCCTCAACGTCGACGTGCGATAACACCACCTATAGGAACCATGCAAAAAAAAAACCGCCATGTTTTTATTACATTTGATCTTCCCATCTCCACTCCTTTACTTTCCACACATTTTCATGTTGTACTATTCTGCTTCTCTATCTCTAAATATGCATGTGCAGGAAATGTTGTTTGTATCTTAACTAGTGCCAAAATCTAGCTAAACTTCAAGAAACTAAAAACTACACCTTTGATTTGTTAAGAGTCTATTCACCCCCTCCCCCTCTAGAACTATCTTCTCGAACATACATATATATATATATGGAATATTTTTTGCACTTGTTTGACATGTTTAAATAGATGATTAACATTCTTTCATTTTTTGTGTTTGGTGACTACTTTTTCATACACATTCTACATTTTCGGTATACACCAGGAACATTTTAATACATGTTTAACATTTTTTAAATATATGATTAACATTTCTTAAAATTTATGTTTTATGTTCAACTATTTAATACACATTCTACATTTTTCGTACACACGAGGATTTTTTTTTTGCACTTGTTTAACATCTTTAAACAGATAATTAAAATTCTTTCATTGTTTTTGTTTGATGACTACTTTTTCATACATGTACATTTTTTGTTTAAATCATCAACAATGTTTTATACATGGTTAAACATTTTTTAAATATATGATTAACATTTTCTATACACGACCAACATTTTTTAAAATTTACGTTTTTATGTTCAATGTTTTTAATACACATTCTACATGTTTGGTATACACCAAGATTTTTTTATACAACAATTTTTAATAGATGATGATTTTTTTTTCAAATTCCTGATTAATATTTTTAAAATACATGATCAACTTTTCTCATACTCATTAAATGTTTTTGTACATATTTTTTGTATACATGAGAAACGTTTTTATACACATTAAACATTTTATAAATACAAGATTAACATTTGTAAAATGTTTTATTTAGAGTTTTTTATAATATATGTAGAATATTTGGAGGTATATGCAAAAGTAAAAAAGAAAGCAAAAAACAAAAACCATTAAAAAACGGAAAAATAGAAAAAAAACGTGGTTGTAACCTCGAGCGAGCTGGGCCGGCCGAGCCTACGCTCCCCATGGCGAGGCCGCCCTACGTGGTCAAATTTCATGTTTTGACCTTTTTTGAAAAGTTTAGCAGGATATCACCCTGGTTTCAAAATAATTCAAGATCTAACCCTTTTCCTACTATCGGTGAGGCTGGCGGTAGGGTAGAACAACCTACCGTCGAGGTGCCCGACGGTAGGTTAACGGTATCAGACGTCATCTAACTGAGGCGGTGCTGACGTGGGTATAGCCGGGGAGGCCGGTGGTAGGATGTTCTACCCCTACCGCCAGCCACCCCGCAGTAGGGTCCTACCCTTGTGCCTCGTGTTATAACTGGAATATGCCAAAAAACCAATTGTAGGGTTGCACACCCTACTACCATGGTCCATGGCGATAGAGCCTGCTGTAACCAAAACTTGCTGAAAAAATACGGTAGGCTATCTAACCCTACCGCGAGGGACTATAGCGGTAGGGTCCTCTCCAACTTAGTTTTTTGTATAACTTGTTCATTTCAATTCCAAAAAATTGTGCACACAAGCAATATAGTTTATAAATAATAAAAAATGATGATCTCACACATTATAACACATCACACATCGATATAAATGATAGTTCAACATATCAAATAGGGTTACATGTCCAACATAGCAAATAGGTAGCAAATCAACAATTCCAAAGTAGTTCGACATAGCCAATAAGTTTTCATTCACAGCTCAACACAAACAACAAATAGTTTAACTAATCGACTAGTTCAACATGACCATTCCACTTGCTCCCCCTCTTGGCGGTACGCTTCTCATTCCTCTTGGAGCGGGTCTCATCCGGCTTCTTCATGCGACGATAAGGAGGATGATCTTTTTGAAACGGGGATGGACTCTTCCATTGCTTCTTGGGTTGTTTTCTCCTCTTGTCCTAGGTTGGCTGAGTGGGTGGAGGTTTGTCATCGTCGTTGTACTCTTCCTCCTCATCACCTTGTTCCTCTTCTTCCTCGACTTTCTCCTCGTCCTCTTCTCCCTCGGCCTCCTCAACAATGCGAGATGACGAGGAAGCTCTGCCGGCATGGCTCGATGAAGCGAGGGTACACATTGACCCTCCAGGAGAGCATCAGCCGTGCTAGCGCACCCAAGCATGCCCACTAGCTTGTGACAATGGGTCATGAACATATGCAATAGCAAATAAACAATAACATAATATGGATCAAATTTAGGGTTACAATTAAACAACAACATGGCATGGATCCAGCGTGTGGTTACTCGAACATAAGGTAAGGCTAGGAGGCTCGATGTTACCTTAACCGTCTCCCTTAGCTTGCTGTCAGATTCCACGGTCTTAGGGTTATAACTAAGCGCACCTTCGAGCCATAAAAATGCTTCTGTTAAGCTCCAAAGCCTGCAAATGTAAGCATCATGAATAAAGTCAGTGACACTGACTAAAGTAGTTTTCATCCAACCGCCGGCTCAAAACAATTTAACACAATTTACCACTCCGTTCATCATGGGTGCATACTCCCTAAATTCACCTTTGATCTCTCTGAGGCTATCATGGTAGGCTTCATCCTCGGATTCATCCACCTGTAGTGATGCGATATCGGTTGCCATCCACTACGGTCTCAAGCGCACATGGTACTTCACGCCATCGTCATACCAATTCATGTGATCCCCGTACACATCCCAGTCAACCACTCTTCTCTCCCTGTCTTTGCGATACCTCCCCTTGCTCCATGCTTTCACATGATCCGCGTGCTCGTGTCCCCAGTCTGTGATCAACTAACAATGCTGTCTACTCTTCCTGCAAAGCATAGGAAACAATAAAACATAAGACATCATAAGAACGTCAAACAAGGAAAACACGGTAATAGAGAACAATGCCCTCACTAGTGTAGGTCGAAGCCACCGGTGTTGGTGGAGTGTTCAGGTGGGGTATTTTGGAATATACAAAATTGCGTGGACACGCGCTGGGGTAAGTGTCACTCGACGACGTACACACATATCATAGGCACAATGCACCGCTAGGCAAGCCTGTCCTCAAAGCACATCACATTGAGCTCAAAACCCCATTCTCGGTCGTGCTATGGCCACCAGTTAACCTACAGAAAGATTGGTAAGCAACCGTGAAAGTGGCTACAAAACGATTGGTAAGCTCGTTGGTGATATGTCTCCAACGTATCTATAATTTATGAAGTATTCATGCTGTTATATTATCATTCTTGGATGTTTTACAATCATTTTATAGCAACTTTATATCATTTTTTGGGACTCACCTATTGACATAGTGCCCAGTGCCAATTGCTATTTTTTGCTTGTTTTTTACATCGCAGAAAATCAATACCAAACAAGGTCCAAATGCAGCGAAACTTTTTGGAGATTTTTTCTGGACCAGAAGACACCCGGTGGGCCAAAGAAGTATTATAGGGGAGCTCCGAGGGGAGCACAACCCACTAGGGTGTAACACCCCGGGAATCATGCTACAGTAATCTCCCCCTAATGGTGTCCATGTCATCGTGATTACTATGCAGCTTTCCTCTTGTCCAAAAATAAAAGCCTTTTTCAAATTTAAATAAGTTGAATAAATTATTTCTTCGAGCAGTAAAACTAAAATGTACATCTTATCCCATAAATTACCCTGGTCACTATAATGTTGAAACTAACCTCTTCTGAATTCCCAAAATGCCCATGCAAATTAATTTAGTGCTCCAGCAACATTTAAATTGGCCTTTTCAATTTCTAAAATTGATTAGACTACTCCTTTTGACCCCAAACTTTTTGTTCCATCTCAAGGTATAGTATTAGATTTATGTGCCAAGTTTTGTTCAAAACAAAACTCATTTGGTACTAAAAGAAAATGCAAAACAGAGACAAAAATTGAAAAAACAAAAAAAGAGAAAATGGAAAAGGGCCTAGTGCATACTATGCACTTAGGCCTGGGATCTACAGTTCGGGCCCAGCCCATCTGGCGCTCATCCCCCACCTCCCACGCGCTGTCGCGCGCACGCGCCGACACGGCGGCAACCGCCTCGCTGTTGGCCATCCGCCGGTTCCCCGTCGCGGTTAAGACCTGCCCGAGCACCCTCTCTCCTCCCCCGTACCCTAGCAGCCCCCACTCCTCTTCATTCCCCTTCTCTCGCTCGCCACCTCTGTTTCTTCGCGTCCGAGGCTGTCGCCGATGCGTCGTCGCCATTGACGCGGCCACCGGTCACCTCGAGCTGCGCTTGGAAGTCCAGAAGCTTCGCCGGGCTCGTCCTCATCTTCTCCGCCCCCATATTGACGCCGAGAACTGCCGCATTGCCACCATCGCCTTCTTCCCCATCTCCGGCTGCCGCGTCTGCTCCGATGAACCCTACGGCTGTCTACTGCTACTAATCTGTCGCCGGGCCACCTTGCGCCTGCTAGGTGAGCTCAGCTACTCCTTCCTCCTTTGTCTGCCTCTGCTGCCGCCTCAAATCACCGTCGTCGTTATCGCCCGAGCTCAGCTCCGCCGCGTAGCTCGTGGCCGTCACTACCGTCGACGTGGTGGCCGTCTGAGCACGCTATCGTGCTCAGGGCACCTCTAGGGTGCGACCGGTTCCCTCCTTGGAGCCGCTTGTGTCGTGTATCGCTGATCCCGTAGCTCACCCGAGGTTCTCGCAACCGGTGTCGTCATAGCGTTCCGCTCCGACCACCCCAGGCTGCGCTAGTAGGCCAAATCGACGCGACTTCAAGTCCTCCTTCGAAGCAACAAAAACCGCGCGAAACGGTGTACCGTAGGCGTTTTCCGACGCTCACCAGCGTCGGCCACCACGCGCGAGCTCGCCGGAGCAACTCCGGCGGCTCCGCTGAGCTGGCTCCGCATGGGGCCCACCCCTGGGCCACTGCCAGTGGGTCCCATGTGGCCTAGTTGACCCGTTGACCTCGGTCAACTGTGCTAACTGGGCAGCATAGTTACTGACCAGTGGGCCCCCCTCATTCAGCTAATTTAATTAAACACTTTTTAAATAAAAACTGATTAGTTAACCCTAATAGTCACTGACACCCGGGGCCCGCGCCACTAATTAATCCTGTTAGTTAGTTTAACCCACTGTTAAGCTAACAGAGGCTGACATGTGGGTCCCATTGGACCCACAAGTCGTGTTTGACCTGGTCAGCTGACCAATTGACTGCTGGCATCATCTCCACGCAGTGCTGACGTCATAATCATTTTTCTGTTAAATAAATAAAATTCAGTAAATGTTTAAATCTTTAAAAATCCGTAGAAAATAAACCGTAGCTTGGATCGAAATTTTTTGTACATGAAAGTTGCTCAGAACGACGAGACAAATATGATCGTGTCGTCTTCGCCCATGTTGGAACCATCTACGTAGGTGAACCCATAACTTTTAGCCCATTTGCAGTAGATGAATAATGCATATGAACTGGTTAATAAATCCAGCTTAAAACCTAAAATAACTATATGACTTAGACATATCTTTAGGCAACCCTGCACTGCACGTTAGCATAACATACTCCGTGTTGCATATGATTGTTGTGTATTTATTTGTCCCCTCCCTCTTCTCTCTCGGTAGATCCCGGTACCGACGTAGACCTCGAGATCGACGCAGCTCCGGAGACCGACGACACCACTGATGACCCTGCCTTTGCTGCAGAGCAACCAGGCAAGCAAACCCCCCTTGTTCATTCTGATATTGCCCATTTCTTTCCCTCTCTTGCTTGCATTAGAACTACTACCACTTTTGTATGATCATATTCTGAAGCATAGCCTGTTTTTGTTACCTGTTTCATACCTTACGTGCTTATTCTAAACTTCTTAGCATAGGTTGGTTAGAGATCCATCAGTGACCCCCCACCTTGTCCCAGTTGCCCTACTTTATGTTCGATGACTCGATCAACATGATCGACGTCCAGGCCCCGACACTGCACATCAACCCGCTTTTGTTGTACGACACTACTGGGTTACTATCGAGTGCCGAGGGTGATACCTCATCAGCACTCCTGATGTTAACCTTGTAGGTTAGTTCATCGGTTGTGGTCATCGAGGGTGATTCCTCCTTCACCACTCCCGATAACGACGCTGTCGTGCAACTCCTCAAGAGTGGACCTCGAGGGTGATTCCTCCTAGGTTCACATTGATGATTACATCAGGTGGAATTCCATTGAGGGTGATTCCTGAGGGTCCCCCCTTGGTGTTTTGGACACATGGTTACTATGGCTTTACCACATAACCATGATACTAAAGTCGGGTCGGCCCTAAGGGGTACCCGCGCGAGCATATTTGCGAGTGATGTGGAGTCGGGTTGACTTGGAGGGTGCTCGCGAGATAACTACGTGGCGTAGCCAGGCATTCTTATCCCTTGCCGCAAGTTCACAAGACGGGGAGGTGGGGTCACATCGATCGTGAGTCTCTGCTCGTTACCGCGCGCTCCTAATTTACTAACGGTTTGGATATTTGATCTGAGTAGGCCTCTGGCCTTTTTCGCACTGACCACCATGCGGGAATAAGTATGGGCACTCCGTGTCGTACGATTCTTCCGAAAGCTCACTGACGTCAGCGACTGACTGGCGCTTGCTGGGTTGGACTAGTTACACCTTCTCTTGTATAAGGGAGGCTAGGTCTGCTCACCGGCCGCGTTCGCAACACGCGGGATTGCAAAGGACGATTGGCCCATGACCCCTTTGCATTTAGGAGGTAGACCAGCATGATGGCCTCTCTGTTGAGCCTAGGTAGGACTACGGCGTGTTGATCGGCCGAGGCCGGTCATGACCTGATGATGTGTCCGGGCGGAGTTGATCGAGCGTGTTGGGTAAGTCGGTGCACCCCTGTAGGGAAGTATTATCTATTTGAATAGCCAGGGTCCACGGTAACGGATGCTCAGAGTTGTATCCCGATCGATACAACTAGAACTGGATACTGAATGCTGAGGCATGTAATGGATATGTGGCTCCGAGATTGCTTTCTCGCAGGGAGTCGGGGAAGGATCTCTGGGCGTTATTTTATTTCTACAACATGTTTGTTAAATATAAACTGCTATTCTATGGCCTTCTGATTGCTGCAAGATGCTTGGAGCTGCTTGAAGATGCTAGTCTTTGATAGGCTAGGCTTTCCTCTTCTCTTCTGGCATTCTGCAGTACAGTCCACAGATACTACCCATTTCATTGATACCGGTGCATATGTAGTGTAGATCCTTGCTTGCGAGTACTTTGGATGATTACTCACGGTTGCTTTGCTCCCCCTTTTCCACCTCTTTCCATTCTTCTCAGATGCTGGAACCAGATGGTGGAGCCCAGGATCCAGACGCCACCTTCGACGACGACTGCTACTACACTAAGAGTGCCTACTACTACGTGGACGCCGCCAACGACCAAGAGTAGTTAGGAGGCTCCCAGGCAGGAGGCCTTGCCTTTTCGATCTATGTTGCTTTCGTGCTAGCCTTCTTAAGACAAACTTGTTTAAATCATGTCTGTACTTAGATAATGTTGCTTCCGCTGAATCGTTTGTATTCAAGCTGATGTATTCGAGCCCTCGAGGCCCCTAGCTTGTAATATAAAGCTTATTTTATTTTTAATTTGTGTCTAGAGTTGTGTTGTGATATCTTCCCGTGAGTCCTTGATCTTGATCGTACACATTTGCACATATGATTAGTGTACGATTGAATCTAGGGCGTCACATAGGGCGTGCCTGGGGGCCCAGGCGTGCCCAGGTGGGTTGTGCCCACCTCGGTGGCCTCCCGCACCGCCTCTTCGCCCTATAAATTGCCAAATATTCCAAAACCCCCAAAGATAACCCTAGATTAGAAGTTCCTCCGCCGCAAGCCTCTGTAGCCACGAAAAACCAATCTAGACCCCGTTCCGGCACTCCACCGAAGAGGGAAATCATCACTGGAGGCCATCTTCATCATCCCGGCGGCCACCATGATGAGGAGGGAGTAGTCCACCCTCGGGGTTGAGGGTTTGTACCAGTAGCTATGTGTTTAATCTCTCTCTCTCTCTCTCTCTCTCTCTCTCTCTCTCCCTCTCGTGTTCTTGAGATGACACGATCTTGATGTATCTCAAGCTTTGTTAATATAGTTGGATCATATGGTGTTTTCCCCTCTCTATCTTGTTGTGATGAATTGAGTTTTCCCTTTGAGATTTCGTTCTTTTCAGATTGAATACTTTTATGTATTCGAGAGCACTTGATATATGTCCTGCATATGAATACCCATGGTGACAATGGGGTATTATATTGATTCACTTGAGATATGTTTTGGCACTCAACTCGCGGATTCCCGAGGGGGCATTGGGGTAATCTATGCATAGGGGTTGATGCATGTTCTCATCTATTGTTTCTCCGGTAGAAATCTTGGGCACTCTTTGAGGTTCTTTGTGTTGGGTTGAGTATTATGAATCTGAATTTGTTTTGGTGTTATTTTAGTACGAACTCTTGATAGATCGATCAGAAGGAATAACTCTTGTTATTTTAGCACGAACTCTTGATATATCGATAGGAAAGAATAACTTGGTGTTATTTTAGTACGAACTCTTGGATAGATCGATCGAAAAGAATAACTAGAAACAAGGTAGTCAGAGTCGGGATTCAGAGTCGGATCAGTTTTCCTCAGACAGACTCGAGTCATAAGATCGAGTCGTGGAATCGAGGATTCTACTAGATTTACTCAAATAAGATATTTTGTGTGCACACAAGAAATTTATATGGGTTCTATAGAGTTTTGACACTAAATAAGGAGCAAAGAACATACACATCAATGCTAATTGTATTCCACTTCTTTTTATGGCTAACCTACCATCGAGCTCGCTTGTATGGAACATATATGATAGGGAAATATATAGAACATTTAAACGTTCAATGTGTGAAATTTACTTAGGTTCTTTTTAGAGTGCGTGAATAGTAGACCACTTGTCCATCTGACCTGGAGTGCTAAACCTTGAAGGGTCTTGCTCTCCTTCTCCAATCAATCTTGGAGAAACCTCCTTTTCATGCCAATTCCATCTATCGATAAGCCTGATCCTCAATTTCGATCTAGCATTTCCGAGAGCTAGATCAAAGGTGTCAGTGGCTGAGCATTTGGGCTTGGGTGGGGAATAAAGGTACATGAGGTATATGAAAAGGGCTTTGGATGATGGCATGCTATTCTACTACAACTAAACAAATGACTTAGATAAATTAGTAGAATCGGACATAGTCCATAGCATAGTCGGGATTGTGAAATTTTGTACAGGATTCTATGATTTGGATCGCGACTCAACATGGATTCTACCTAACATGGATTCATAGTGGGATTTGGATCGACATGCTTTCGTAGGGCCGTGAAGTTGTAGGATTCTAGAAGTCGGGTCGGGATTCTGACTACCTTGGCTACAAACAATTTCTTGTTATGTTCTCTGCTAGATAAGAACTTTGGAGTGATTCTTCAACGCACATTGAGGCATGGTTATATGATCCAATTATATTAGCATTGTTGAGAGATTGGAATACCGTTTGTGCTCACTTTTGTTACTTGCTACCTTGCTATTTTTTATTGTTCCTATTACATCTACTATCGTTACTACGCTTGTATCACCATCTCTTTGCCGAACTAGTGCACCTATACAAATTACCATTGTATTTGGTGTGTTGGGGACACAAGATACTTTTTATCATTTGGTTGCAGGGTTTTTTGAGAGAGACCATCTTCATCCTACGTCTCCCACGGATTGATAAACCTTAGGTTATCCACTTGAGGGAAAATTGCTACTGTCCTACAAAACTCTGCGCTTGGAGGCCCGACACTAGTCTGCAAGAATAAAGTTGCGTAGTAGACATCTAGCTCTTTTCTGGTGCTGTTGCCGGGGAGGTTAGGTAAGCGGCACTCACATCCCATCAACGAAGCTCTATTCTGGTGCCGTTGCCGGGGAGGTGAGTGCATGAAGGTATATCTTTAGATCTTGGAACTGAATCTTTTAGTTTCTTGTTTTATCACTAGTTTGGTTCATAAAAGAAAACTACAAAAAATGGATTTGAGGTTGCATCATATTATTCATCTTTATAATTTGTTTCATGAAAATGATGGAAAGGAAAATTTTGCTCAATTGATAGAAAAAGAATTCCATAAAATGTTTGACAAAAAAATCTTTGAATGATGAGCATGCTTGCAATGTTGTTGGTATGAACTCTTTGAGTATCCATGATGCCGCTAACGATATGCAAATCCATAAGCATTGGGGATGCTATGTTTGATGAAGATGATATTTTTAGTCCCGCAAGTTTTCATGAGAAAATTTATTATGATGATTGCATGCCTCCTATTTATGATGATTATATTGATGAAAGTGGGTTTGGAGGAGTGTCAACTCTATGTACTAATGCACACTATTTTGGAGGGTGTTGAATCTTATTGTGATAATTATGGAAGTGGATTTGAGAGGTCGTGACTTCAGTTAGTGATGAATCCACTATTTTGGAAGAGGTTTCAATTGACTATGACAACAAAGTTGCTATCTACGATGATTATGGTGATGACATGTATGCTATAAAGAATAATGATAACCATGAAACTTGTCATCATGATTTTAATTTTCAACCACATGAGAGTTATTTTGTTGAATTTTCTCCCACGACTATGAATGAGAAGAAATTTGCTTATGGGGAGAGTAATAAAAATTGTATGCTTGCGCATCATGAAAATAATGCTTTATGTGATAGACATATTGTTGAATTCATTCATGATGCTACTGAAAATTATTATGGGAGAGGAACATGTGCTTCTACATATCTTAATAATATCAAGTTTCCTCTCTATGTGTTGAAAATCTTGAAGTTTTGCTTGTTTTGCCTTCCTATGCTGGTTCATTCTTGTTCCCATAAATTGTTTCTTCACAAAATCCATGTGCATAGGAAGTGGGTTAGACTTAAATGTGCTAGTCATGTGCTTCATGATCCTCTCTTTATGTTTCAATTCTTATCTTCAACGTGAGCATCATTGAAATCATCATGCCTAGGTAAAAATGGATTAAAGAAAAAAGCGCTTGTTGGGAGATAACCCAACACTTTTACCTACTGTTTTTGTGTCTTTACATGATTAAGCTACTGTAGTAATCAGGTTTTTTAGCTTTTATTTCAATAAAGTGCCAAGTAAAACCTTTAGGATAGTGTGTATGATAGTTGACTTGATTCTATGCAAAAACAGAAACTTTTCGCTCATCCAAGAATTTTCAAAATTCACTAGAATGTGATTTTGCTCTGAATATTTTTACATATTATTTATATATAAATTACCTATGTTGTCCTAATTTTTTAGAATTATTGGAGTAGCAGAAGTATGGTAGTTGTCCAGATCATTACAAACTGTTATGTTTTTATAGATTCTGTTTTCAGTGCTTAGTTTGCTTGTTTTCTAGTTTCTATGGCTTATATTGATCAGTATAAGCTGTAAAAATGCTACAGTAGGCATTGTGTGAGAACAATTATTAATCTTGTCTTTGACAGTACCAAAGTGAATGATTTGCTTTATCATACTAACCTATCTCACGAAGTTCCGTTAAGTTTTGTGTGATTGAATTTTTCAAGTTTTGGGTGAGATATCGATATGAGGAGAATAAGGAGTGACAAGACCCTAAGCTTAGGGATGCCCAAGGCAGCCCAAGTTAATATTCAAGGAATATCCAAGCAACTAAGCTTGGGGATGCCCCGGAAGGCATCCCCTCTTTCGTCTCCAACATTATCGGTAACCTTACTTGGGGATACATTTTCATTCGTCACATGATATGAGTTCTGCTTGGAGTGTCATTTTATTTTGTTAGGATTTGCTTGCTTCTATCTATATTAATGTTTTGCATATTTCACTTCAATAAAAATGTCATGTATAACCTTTGCCATGCTTATTTTGCCAGTCTATATGTGGCTGTTTGAAAACAGAAAGTTGCACGCTAGTGCGTGAATTCTCTAGAAAAGTCAGAATGGGATAAAATGTTGATTTTTTTGCACAATAAGCTATGATAAATTTTCTACAGTTTGGTAAGTTTTCAGAATTTCTGAAGTTAGAGAAGTATGAATCTTCTTGCATTCTTTACAGACTGTCCTATTTAGACAGATTGTTGTTATGTTTGCATATGTTTGCTTGTTTAATGATTCTATTTGAGGATAGGAGTACTAAATATGCAGAGGCATTTAGTATGCATTGTTAAATGATAATTTTAGTGATTTGCTACACTAGAGAATGATAAGGTTATTCATTGATTTATACTAACTTATCTCACAAGTTCTTGTTGAGTTTTGTGTGGATGAAGTTTTTAAGATTTAGGGAAACCCGGACATAAAAGGAATTAAGGAGACACAAAAGATAAAGCTTGGGGATGCCCAAGGCATCCCAAGTTAATATTCCAAGAAGTCTCAGCTTGGGGATTCCCCGGTAGGCATCCCACCTTTCTTCTTCAACAATTATCGGTTAATATCGGTTGAGCCTAAGTTTTTTGCTTCTTCACATGTTGTGTGCTATCCTTGGAATTCATTTTATTTTGTTTTGCTTTCTGTTTTAATAAGATACTTAGATCTGAAAGTTTTTAAATAAAAGAGAGTCCTCAAATAGCTACCCATTTACATGCTACTCGTACGATCTTCACTTATATCTTTTCAGAGTAGTTTGTCATTTACTCTCGTGCTTCACTTATATCCTATGAGTACATTGTTAAATGAATTGAATATCATGAAGTTGAATATATATATATATATATATATATATATATATATATATATATATTCATATCATGCCTAGTGGTAGCTTCACATTGGGTTTCGAAAGTGAAATATTTTGAAGCTTGACAATCACAATATTGGTCATACAAGCAATTCATGAATGATTAGTATAAGAAAGAGAAGTTTCACATGCAAATATAATTGTTTTCAAACTTGAGAAAATTAGTTGAAGTTGGACAAGGAAGACAACGTAATGAGTTATGGTTGTGTACATTTGCATAGAAGTTATAATGTCATGAGTGTCCACCATACCTAGCTATAGATTGAATAAGATCCTTCAAGTAAGTTGTCATCGGTGCATGAAGTAATAAAAATTGCTCCTAAATAAGTTTGATCTTTTAGTGTAAGGGAAAATTGAGTGTTGTACGAACTTGTGATGGCAAAGTAATAAAAGCGATGGACTGCATAATAAAGGTTGCTATCATAAGGGGCAATATAACGTGACGTTCCTTTGGATTAAGTGTTTGGGCATCCAAAAATTAAAAGCACATGACAACCTCTGCTTCCCTCTGCGAAGGGCCTATCTTTTACTTTCCGGTATTTACTTTTACGCAATAGTCAATAGTATGCATTCCAATTTCAACCTCAATTATTCTCTAGTTGGTAAGCATCCTGTGGTGGGGAAAGATCTAGGCACATATGACCATTCAAACATATTTGATCATGATTTATTATTGTTGACAATTATCTCTATGATAAATGAGTTGGGAGGCGAAACATTAAGCCCTTATATTTCTCTGTGTTTGATGTATGCCATTTGTTCTAAGAATATGCTTTGAGTAGTAGAATTCATGGAAGACTATATGATGGTTGAGTATGTGGAGCTCTTACTTAGACTCTGTTAAATAAGTTGATATGCAGTTGTTTGGTGACTAAGAATATAGGTTGTTGAGTTTTAAGAGAATTCATTGTCTGAACCTTAACAACTCAATTGGTTGCTACTTTAACATGAGAAATTTTATAAGAAAGAATTGTTGTTATGATGCTAGGAAGAGTGATTGAAATTATCATTGATCAAAGTTATGCACTTTGCTAGCATTCACACTTCATAAATTATTTCTTTTATCATTTACCTACTCAAGGATGAGTAGGAATTAAACTTGGGGATGTTGATACGTCTCCAACGTTTCTATAACTTATGAAGTATTCATGCTGTTATATTATCATTCTTGGATGTTTTACAATCATTTTATAACAACTTTATATCATTTTTTTGGGACTAACCTATTGACATAGTGCCCAGTGCCAGTTGTTGTTTTTTGCTTGTTTTTTACATCGCAGAAAATCAATACCAAACGGGGTCCAAACGCAGTGAAACTTTTTGAAGATTTTTATGGACCAGAAGACACCCGGTGGGCCAAAGAAGTACCAGAGGGTAGCTCCGAGGGGAGAACAACCCACCAGGGCATGCCTGGGGGCCCAGGCGTGCCCAGGTGGGTTGTGCCCACCTCGGTGGCTCCCGCACCGCTCCTTCGCCCTATAAATTGCCAAATATTCCAAAACCCCCAAAGATAACCCTGGATAAGAAGTTTCACCGCTGCAAGCCTCCGTAGCCACGAAAAACCAGTCTAGACCCTGTTCCGGCACTCCGCGGGAGGGGGAATCATCACTGGAGGCCATCTTCATCATCCCGGCGGCCACATGATCAGGAGGGAGTAGTCCACCCTCGGGCTGAGGTTTTGTACCAGTAGCTATGTGTTTAATCTCTCTATCTCGTGTTCTTGAGATGGCACGATCTTGATGTATCGCGGGATTTGTTAATATAGTTGGACCATATGGTGTTTTCCCCTCTCTATCTTGTTGTGATGAATTGAGTTTTCCCTTTGAGATTTTGTTCTTATTGGATTGAATACTTTTATGGATTTGAGAGAACTTGATATATGTCTTGCATATGAATTCCCGTGGTGACAATGGGGTATTATATCGATTCACTTGAGATATGTTTTGGCACTCAACTCGCGGATTGCACTAGTGAAAGTACGTACTCTAGGCCTCATTTTGAAGCATTGCAATACCGTTTGTGCTCACTTTGGTTACTTGCTACCTTGCTGTTTTTTATTGTTCCTATAACAAAAATCAACATCTACTATCATTACTATGCTTGTATCACCATCTCTGTGCCGAACTAGTGCACCTATACAAATTACCATTGTATTTTGTGTGTTGGGGACACAAGAGACTTTTTATTATTTGGTTGCAGGGTTGTTTGAGAGATACCATCTTCATACTACGCCTCCCACAGATTGATAAACCTTAGGTCATCCACTTGAGGGAAAATTGTTACTGTCCTACAAAACTCTGCACTTGGAGGCCCAACACGAGTCTACAAGAATAAAGTTACGTAGTAGACATCAGTTGGTATACCTGGTAAGCTGTCAAGTTGTCCATCTCGTTGGTGAAGGCCTTGTACAACGCACTAGCCTTGCCCGTGAAGACATTCACCTTTTCCCAAGTGTGCGCGGCGGTTGGGTGTCGAGCGTTGTCTGCTTCTTCGCCATACTCCGTCAATGTACACCAGACATCTTTCTCAGGACGGCCCATAGGCAACCGCTCCCACATCCAAATAGATAGGGCCTAGACAAATCCACACATGCCAGAATTTTCCACCGTCCTCTGTGTTGCGTCATCCAGCTACAAACACCAATTCAGGATTAGATGACATATTTCAAAAACATACATAAATCCATAAATCAGTACCTAGATATCTTCTTACCAAATGGTACAGGTACGTGAGGCTGGCAGACCCCCAGTTGTAACATGCATCCCAGTCGGCCATGATGTCGAGATACATCCATAGGGCAGTATCCCTCAAGCAGTCTGGAAACACGACCTCTGTCAGAAGGTACCACAAGTAGGCCCTCACATACTACTCCATGGTCCATGCATCAGGATCTTTCGGGCATATGGTCCAATTGTTCTGGATCCACAGGAGTGGCACAAGGGATGTTTGGTTATCCCGGTTGGCAGGGCAATCGGCGATGAGGGCGATAACCCTCTACCGCCAGTTTTTCCTCTCCATCGCCCAGTGAGAGCCTACCCCTGGATTGGTGGGGCCGTGATCATGCCAAAGTTCTCAAGGGTCACAATCATCTCATCACATGGAAGATGGAAACTGTGCATCTCGGGGCGCCACCAGTCGACCAAAGCCGTGAGAGTTTGAGTGGACGAGGTCGGCGGCACACACTTGAACTGCGGCACGAAACCAAAAATCTTGCTTGCCTGAAGTACAACGTGTAGTACTCCTCATACTGCATCTGAACAACCTTCAGGTGGCCCTTTATCCGCAATGGCAGTAGCATCTGTCGAAATGTAGACAACACTAGTTAGTAACTTACTTTCGCAAAGCAAAATTTTGATGCAACAACTTGATCATATTATTATCACCCCATTCTCCATAAAACGGGAACAATAACCGTTGTCGAATGCATGGTCAAGCATGGTGTACTTGGTGCCGATGTTTGGCGCAAGGGGGGCCTGCCAAAAACAATTGGAAATAAATCATATCATATTTAACCAACATGAATCATAGAATATTCAACTAAAATAAATCAAAAAATATATCATAAACGATATAATATATAAACAATGTAATATGCAAATGAATAATGTTAATC
Organism: Triticum dicoccoides; assembly: GCF_002162155.2. Lineage (NCBI taxonomy): Eukaryota > Viridiplantae > Streptophyta > Magnoliopsida > Poales > Poaceae > Triticum > Triticum dicoccoides. Next base: position 495,641,144 of record NC_041391.1, on the reverse strand, counting down.
AAACTAAAACCTACTTACTGTATCAATGCGAACAAACCATATTGAATCAAATTAAAAAAATCATATTGAATCAACAATCATATATATCCATCATATCTATAATCAATTGTATTTATCCATCATATCATATTCATCAATTATAGTATGATCAACTAACATTAATCAATAAACATATCATATTTAATCAAACTAAAAAACCATATTGAATCAACAAGCACACACACACACACACACACACACACACACACACACACATATATATATATATATATATATCATATTCAACCACATCAATCATATTAATCAAACATCAATGAACAATTCAAAAAAAATGAACATGAACTAGGGTTCATCTTCAAACTATATAGAAACACTAAACTAGTAAATACCAAATGAAGTAGGGTCTATCTTCAACCACATACATCATATTGCTCCAAGCTAAACAAACCTAGGATCAACAAAAATCAAAGTCTACTAGCTGAAATAGGGTTCATCTTGTGCCAAATAACGCATCAAATCAAAAGCTTTTCAACTAAAACGAATTGGAGGGATTGATAGAGCTTACTTCTGTCATTTTGGAGCCATCTCGATCCGCAAAAATGATGGATAAACGAAGGAGATCGGAGGGGGGAGTGGAGGGGATGAGAGAGGAGGTGTCTCTCTGTTCTTCGTGCGGTTTGGGAGAAGATGGGAGCGGCTGACTTCATGGGTGGGCCCTGATGTGGTCACCTATTACAGGTAGGTTCAAGGACCCGTCATTTGGGAACCACATGGGGCCCAACACCATCATAGGTAGGTCCCTAGACCGTGTCATCATTCAGATGCATACATCAGGAGGATCACTCAGACGATCACACCTCACTCGGCAGACGGACCACCACTCAGTTGTAGAGAACAAGAGGACGTCGTGGGAGCTACAACAGTCGACGAATCCCAAGTCATCCACTAAATAGAGTTATAGCTACCGTTACCTATAATTGTTGTAGTAGAGGCTCATTACACTAGTAATTGTCTCATTCGATGGCATTAATTGCCCCGACGGCGTCGGAGACCTGGGGCTACAACACACTCTATGTAAGCTGCTCCCCTCTCCATAGCCGGGCACGTGCAACCTCTGTAACTATACCCATCAAATCAAAGCAAGGCTCAGGGCACGAGACGAAGGGCTTTTACCTCCACCGAGTGAGGGGTATGAACTCATTAAACACTAAGTGTTACACCTACGTCGTAGCTAGTCTCCGCCCCTTATTCGTACCCCTAGTACTCATTGTCAGGATCATATAACCGAGACAGTTGGCGCCTACCATGGGGCTAGCCGTCTAGCAAAATTTCACGGTGTAGGTGGATTTCTTCATCATCATGTTAGTCGGCAGCGAAATCCATTTCGGGGCGATCTCCTGCATCGCCGACGACTCAGCATGGCTATGCGAGGCCCCGCTGGACATGGAGGCATTGCCCATTCATGGTGTGACACACTTCCGTGCTTCCTCATACCGATTCCTTCTCCTACAACCCTCAGCTCCGTACCAGGTGGTTGCCCACCCCATTGTTGCACGCCATCCCAAGCGCTCTAGGTGTTCGTGGCTGAAGCGCTAGATCAGGCACGCTATTGCCACCCAAGCAACAGCGGAACAAGTGGCAGCTATCGAGTTCAACGAGCCCGCCCTCGACCTCTCCAATGGGTCACTTGGCGATTCCTCAGAGGTGTCTGAGTCCGAGAGCGTCGAGTCAACTATTGAGATTCTCATGGTGGATAACTCCAAGCACCACGTACCCCCGGGTTACACGGAGCGCAAAGATGGCCGTGTGGGAACATCCCATGTCAACATCGACGGCGGCTTCCCAGGCCACGAGCCATATGTACCTCAGGCTCTCACTTGGGAGCATCGGGACGAGCTCCGTCGTCGGAATGACCAGCTCCTGAACACTCCCATCACCGGGACAACTCCCGAGGCATTAGCCATGGAGCCGACTCGCCTAGCCACTCTGGCCGAGCGCGGTCGCCTCGAGCGGCTTCAGAGGGAGCTAGACAAATGCGAGCGCCGTCAACCCAGTTCCAGTCGGCACAAACGCCGGCTCTACTTGAGTGACCAACCTCATAAGTACCAAGTAGTTAGTACTCCATTGCAAAACCGAGCAGACACTACTCGGATCGCAGATTCCATTCAGCCCTCTGGCTCTTCGGCCAGAGAAGGGATCCGTCAGATCAAGGCGCTCCTCAAGACAACGCTGTCGCAAAACGCGGTGGTGTCCCAATCCAGAGACCGGATACATAGCGCATCCGTGCGTGCGGAGACCGTTCAGTCAGCACATAGTCCACTCGGCTCAGGCAAGCGCCAAGCCATTCTTCCTTGAGAGATTGTCACGAAGATCGGAGGCATGATCGAGTCGCGTCACCCTGGAGTAACGATGCCTATGATCATGCCCTGATGCCTCCATCGCGGGATGTCATGTATGGGCGCCAACACTATGACGATAGACGGACGCACTGCAGCGACCGCAGGCCGAGTTCTACTCGTCTGTTAAGAGATACTCGAGACCTGCTGTTCAACGCAAGATATGATCTCGCTCAGAACCTGGTCGACAGAGGCCGAGCCCTGCGAGAGGGCCAAGATCACGACGTACCGAGTGGCTCCGTATCATCAGGTCCCGAGTGCTTCAGCCGTTACATACGAGGAGTTGAGATTCCCAGCAACTTCAGGTTGGCCACAGGGATCTGCAAGTTCACCGGCGAATCCAAGCCCGAAATTTGACTACAAGATTACCGAGTGGTGGTCCAGATCGGCGGCGGCAACGATAATGTGGCCATGAAGCATTTGCCACTAATGCTGGAGGGCTCCGCTCGGGCTTGGCTAACACAACTCTCGCCGAGTAGAATTTTATGCTGGGATGATCTGGTGAAGGTATTCATGAAGACCTTTGAAGGAACATACAAGAGGGCAGGAGGTTTGACCGAGTTGTGACACTGTGTGCAGAAACAGAATGAGACTCTCCGAGAGTATATCCAGCGGTGGACCACTCTACACAATACAGTGGAGAACGTCACCACGCACCAGGCAATCTGTGCCTTCAAGGCCGGAGTTAGGTATCGAGAGTTGAACATGAAGTTCGGCCGAACTGAGACCCTGACTCTTAGTTGGGCTATGGAGATAGCCAACTGGTACGCCAATGGTGAATAGGAGGACCAACTGAGGAGTGGTAAGAGCCGAGCAGGCGAAGCTCATCAGTCGAAGAAAAAGGGCAAGAAGCACAAGCGGAAAGCGGATGCCGGAGGAAATGCCGAGGTCGCGGCTCTGGCCTACAAAGGAAAAAAGAGCTCACAAAAATATAAAAAGGATTGGAAGGGGAAGAAGCAAGTCACCTTGAAGAGCGACATCCTCGACCAACCTTGTCAGATCCACACAAAGAAAGATGAAGAGGGAAATTTGATCTTGCCCAAACACACTACTTGGGAGTGTCGACTCCTGAAGTAGGAGATGCAGAAAAATTCCTCTGGAGACAAGGATGACGATGACAATGACGGAGGCAAGGGTACTTCCGGGTACCCAAACGTCGAGAACGTCCTCATGATTTTCCCCGATGACGAAAGCAAGAGTCACCTCAAAGTCATCAACCGAGAAGTCAACATGGTGTTCCAGCTGTCACCAAATTTCTCGACTGGGCCAAGACGCCAGTTACCTTTGATTAGTCAGATCACCCGGTTCACATACTTCTACTTATTGAGCTTGCGTTGGTTTTTCCCTTGAAGGGGAAAGGGTGATGCAGCAAAATAGAGATAAGTATTTCCCTCAGTTAGAGAACCAAGGTATCAATCTAGTGGGAGACAACACACAAATCACCAAGACCTACACAAACAATCAAACAACTTGCACCCAACGCGATAAAGGGGTTATCAATCCCTTCACAGTTACTTGCAAAAGTGAGATCTGATAGAGATAGATGAAACTAAAAAAAGATAAAGCAAATATTTTTGGTTTATAGGTTGGAAAGTAAAAGATTGCAAAATAGTAGATTGGAAACTTATATGATGGAAAATATACCCGGGGGCCATAGGTTTCACTAGTGGCTTCTCTCAAGATAACAAATAATACGGTGGGTGAACAAATTACTCTCGAGCAATTGATAGAAAAGTGCAAAGTTATGATGATAGGCAATGATTATGAAATATAGGCATCACGTCTGGGTTATAGACCGAAATGATTCTGCATCTACTACTATTACTCCACACATCGACTGACTCCTGACTGCATCTAGAGTATTAAGTTCATGAAAACAGAGTAATGCATTAAGTAAGATGACATGATGTAGAGGAATAAACTCAAGCAATATGATGTAAACCCCATCTTTTTATCCTCGATGGCAACAATACAATACGTGCCTTGCTGCCCCTACTATCACTTGGAAATGACACCACAAGATTGAACCCAAAGCTAAGCACTTCTCCCATTGCAAAAAAAACCAATATAGTAGGCCAAAGTAAACCGATAGTTCGAAGAGAATTAGAAATATATCAAATCATGCTTATAAGAATTCAGAGAAGATTCAAATAATATTCATAGATAAGCTGATCATAAATCCACAATTCATCGGATCTCGACAAACACACCACAAAAGAAGATTACCCCGGATACATCTGATGTCTACTACACAACCTTCTTCTTGTAGACGTTGTTGGGCCTCTAAGTGCAGAGGTTTGTAGGACAGTAGCAAATTTCCCTCAAGTGGATGACCTTAGGTTTATCAATCCATGGGAGGCGTAGGATGAAGATGGTCTCTCACAAACAACCCTGCAACCAAATAACAAAGAGTCTCTTGTGTCCCCAACACACCCAATACAATGGTAAATTGTATATGTGCACTAGTTCGGCGAAGAGATGGTGATACAAGTGCAATATGGATGGTAGATATAGGTTTTTGTAATCTGAAATTATAAAAATAGCAAGGTAACTAATGATAAAAGTGAGCACAAATGGTATTGCAATGCTAGGAAACAAGGCCTAAGGTTCATACTTTCACTAGTGCAAGTTCTCTCAACAATAATAACATAACGAGATCATATAACTATCCCTCAACATGCAACAAAGAGTCACTCCAAAGTCACTAATAGCGGAGAACAAACAAAGAGATTATTGTAGGGTACGAAACCACCTCAAAGTTATCCTTTCTGATTGATCTATTCAAGAGTCCGTAGTAAAATAACATGAAGCTATTCTTTCCGTTTGATCTATCATAGAGTTCGTACTAGAATAACACCTTAAGACATAAATCAACCAAAACCATAATGTCACCTAGATACTCCAATGTCACCTCAAGTATCCGTGGGCATGATTATACGATATGCATCACACAATCTTAGATTCATCTATTCAACCAACACAAAGCACTTCAAAGAGTGCCCCAAAGTTTCTACCGAAGAGTCAAGACGAAAACGTGTGCCAACCCCTATGCATAAGTTCACAAGGTCACTGAACCCGCAAGTTGATCACCAAAACGTACATCAAGTAGATCACGTGAATATCCCATTGTCACCACAGATAAGCACATGCAAGACATACATCAAGTTTTCTCAAATCCTTAAAGACTCAATCCGATATGATAATTTCAAAGGGAAAACTCAATCCATTACAAGAGAGTAGAGGGGGAGAAACATCATAAGATCCAACTATAATAGCAAAGCTCGTGATACATCAAGATCGTGGCGAATCAAGAACATGAGGGAGAGAGAGAGAGATCAAACACAAAGCTACTGGTACATACCCTCAGCCCCGAGGGTGAACAACTCTGTCCTTGTCATGGAGAGCGCCGAGATGATGAATATGGCCACCGGTGATGGATCCCCCCTCTGCCAGGGTGCCGGAACGGGGTCCCGATTGGTTTTTGGTGGCTACAGAGGCTTGCGGCGGCGGAACTCCCGATCTAGGTTATGTTCTAGAGGTTTCAGTATTTATAGGATTTTTTGGCGTCAGGATCAAGTCAGGGAGGTCTCCGGGCTGTCCACGAGATAGGGGGGCGCACCTAGGGGGTTGGGTGCGCCCCCACCCTCGTGGGCAGCCCGGGACTCTTCTAGCCCAACTCTTTCACTCCAGGGGCTTATTTTGGTTCATAGAAAATCATCAAAAATTGGTACGTCAATTGGACTTCGTTTGGTATTCCTTTTCTGTAAAACTCAAAAACAAGGAGAAAACAGAAACTGGCACTGGGCTCTAGGTTAATAGGTTAGTCCCAAAAATCATATAAAATAGCATAAAACATCCTAGATGGATAATATAATAGCATGGAACAATAAAAAATTATAGATACGTTGGAGACGTATCAAGCATCCCCAAGCTTAATTCCTGCTCGTCCTCGAGTAGGTAAATGATAAAACAGAATTTTTGATGTGGAATGCTACCTAACATATTTATCAATGTAATTCTCTTTACTGTGGCATGAATGTTCAGATCCAAAATATTCAAGATAAAAGTTTAATATTGACATAAAAATAGTAATACTTCAAGCATACTAACAAAGTACTCATGTCTTCTCAAAATAACATGGCCAAAGAAAGTTATCCCTACAAAATCATATAGTCTGTCTATGCTCTATCTTCATCACACAAAATATTTAAATCATGCACAACCCCGGTTTTAGCCAAGCACTTGTTTCATACTTTAGTATTCTCAAACTTTTTCAATCTTCACGCAATACATGAGCATGATCCATGGACATAGCACTATAGGTGGAATAGAGTGGTGGTTGTGGAGAAGACAAAAAAGGAGAAGATAGTCTCACATCAACTAGGCGTATCAACGGGCTATGGAGATGCCCATTAATAGATATCAATGTGAGTGAGTAGGGATTTCCAATCAATGGATGCACTAGAACTATAAGTGTATGAAAGCTCATCAAAAGAAACTAAGTGGGTGTGCATCCAACTTGCTTGCTCACGAAGACCTAGGGCAATTTGAGGAAGCCCATCATTGGAATATACAAGCCAAGTTCTATAATGAAAAATTCCCACTATCATATGAAGGTGACAACATAGGAGACTCTCTATCATGAAGATCATGGCGCTACTTTGAAGCACAAGTGTGGTAAAAGGATAGTAACATTGTCCCTTCTCTCCTTTTCTCTTATTTTTTTGGTGGGCTTCTTTGGCCTCTTTTCTTATTTGGGCTTCTTTGGCCTCTTTTATTTTTCATAAAGTCCGGAGACTCATCCCAACTTGTGAGGGAATCATTGCTTCCATCATCCTTTCCTCACATGGGACAATGCTCTAATAATGAAGACCATCACACTTTTTTCTACTTACAACTCAAGAATCTTAGAACAAAATATGACTCTATGTGGATGCCTCTGGCGGTGTACCGGGATAATGAATCAAGAGTGACATGTATGAAAGAATTATGAATTGTGGCTTTGCCACAAATACAATGTCAACTACATGATCATACAAAGCAATATGACAATGGTGGAGCGTGTCCTAGTAAACGTAACAGTGGAAATTTGCATGGCAATATATCTCGGAATGGCTATGTAAATGCCATAATAGGTAGGTATGGTGGCTGTTTTGAGGAAGTTATATGGTGGGTGTATAATACCGGCGAAATTTGCGCGGCACAAGAGAGGCTAGCAATGGTGGAAGGGTGAGAGTGCATATAATCCATGGACTCAACATTAGTCATGAAGAACTCACATACTTATTGAAAAAATCTACAAGTTATCAAAAAAAGTACTACACACATGCTCCTAGGGGGAGGGTTGGTATGAGTTAACCATCGTGCGATCCCGACCTCCACACATAAGGAAGACAATCAATAAATAAATCATGCTCCAACTTCATCACATAACGGTTCACCATAGGTGCATGCTACGGGAATCACAAACTTTAACACAAGTATATCTCAAATTAAAAATTACTCCACTAGCATGACTCAAATATCACCATCTTCATATCTCAAAACAATCTTAAGGAATCAAACTTCTCATAGTATTCAATGCACTTTATATGAAAGTTTTTGTTATATCCCTCTTGGATGCCTATCATATTAGGTCTGAATTTATAACCAAAGCAAATTACCATGTTGTTCTAGAAGACCCTCAAAAATAATATAAGGGAAGCATGAGAGTTCATCAATTTCTTCAAAATAAAACCACTACCGTGCTCTAAAAAGATATAAGTGAAGCACTAGAGCAAATGACAAACTACTCCGAAAGATATAAGTGAAGATCAATGAGTAGTCGAATAATTATGTAACTATGTGAAGACTCTCTAACATTTAAGAATTTCAGATCTTGGGATATTATTCAAATAGAAAGCAAAACAAAATAAAACAAAGTGACGCTCCAAGCAAAACACATATCATGTGGTGAACAAAAATATAGCTCCAAGTAAAGTTACCGATGAATGAAGACGAAAGATGGGATGCCATCCGGGGCATCCCCAAGCTTAGGCTCTTGGTTGTCCTTGAATATTACCTTGGGGTGCCTTGGGAATCCCCAAGCTTAGGCTCTTGTCACTCCTTATTCCATAGTCCATTGAATCTTTACCCAAAACTTGAAAACTTCACAACACAAAACTCAACAGTAAACTCGTAAGTTCCGTTAGTATAAGTAAATAAATCACCACTTAGGTACTGTTGTGAACTCATTCTAAATTCATATTGGTGTAATATATACTGTATTCCAACTTCTCTATGGTTCATACCCTCCGATACTACTCATAGATTCATCAAAATAAGCAAACAACACATAGAAAACAGAATCTGTCAAAAACAGAATAGTTTGTAGTAATCTGTATCATTCGAATACTTATGTAACTCCAACAATTCTGAAATAAATTGTTGGACCTGAGGAATTTGTCTATTAATCATCAGCAAAAAGAATCAACCTAAAAGGACTCTCCAGTAAAAAACGGAAGCTAATCTCGTGAGCGAAAAAGTTTCTGTTTTTTTACAGCAAGTTCGCATAGACTTCACCCAAGTCTTCCCAAAGGTTCTACTTGGCACAAACACTAATTAAAACATAAAACCACATCTAAACAGAGGCTAGATTATTTATTTATTACTAAACATTAGTAAAAAGCAAATAACAAAAATAAAATTGGGTTGCCTCCCAACAAGCGCTAAAGTTTAACGTCCCTAGATAGGCATGATGATTTCAATGATGCTCACATAAAAGATAAGAATTAAACATAAAGAGAGCATCATGAAGCATATGACTAGCACATTTAAGCCTAACCCACTTCCTATGCATAGGGATTTTGTGAGCAAACAACTTATGGGAACAAGAATCAACTAGCATAGGAAGGTAAAACAAGCATAGCTTCAAGATTTTCAACACATAGAGAGGAAACTTGATATTATTGCAATTCGTACAAGCATATTTTCCTCCCTCATAATAATTTTCAGTAGCATCATGAATGAATTCAACAATATAATCATCACATAAAACATTCTTTTCATGATGCACAAGCATACAAATTTTACTACTCTTCACATTAGCAAACTTCTTCTCATGAATAGTAGTGGGAGCAAACTCAACAAAATAACTATCATGTGAAGCATAATCCAATTGAAAATTAAAATCATGATGACACATTTCATGGTTATGTCTATTCTTTATGGCATACGTATCATCACAATAATCATCATAAATAGGAGGCATGCTTTCATCATAATAAATTTGCTCATCAAAACTTGGGGGACATAAAATATCATATTCATCAAACATAGCATCCCCAAGCTTGTGGCTTTGCATATCATTAGCATCATCGGTATTCAAAGAATTCATACTAACAACATTGCAATCATGTTCATCATTCACATATTTTATGCCAATGATTCTATGTAATTCTTCTTCTAGTACTTGAGCACAATTTTCGGAATCCTTATTTTCAAGGAAGACATTAAAAAGATGAAGCATATGAGGCACCCTCAATTCCATTTTTTTGTAGTTTTCTTTTATAGACTAAACTAGTTATAAAACAAGAAACTAAAATATTCGATTGCAAGATCTAAAGATATACCTTAGAGCACTAACCTCCCCGGCAACGGCGCCAGAAAAGAGCTTGATGTATACTACGCAACCTTATTCTTGTAGACGTTGTTGGGCCTCCAAGTGCAGAGGTTTGTAGGACAGTAGCAAATTCCCCTCAAGTGGATGACCTAAGGTTTATCAATCTGTGGGAGGCATAGGATGGATGGTCTCTCTCAAACAACCCTGCTACCAAATAACAAAGATTCTCTTGTGTCCCCAACACACCCAATACAATGGTAAATTGTAGAGGTGCACTAGTTCGGCGAAGAGATGATGATACAAGTGCAATATGGATGGTAGATATAGGTTTTTTAATATGAAATTATAAAAACAGCAAGGTAACTAATGATAAAAGTGAGCACAAACGGTATTGCAATGCTAGGAAACAAGGCCTAAGGTTCATACTTTCACTAGTGCAAGTTCTCTCAACAATAATAACATAACGGGATCATATAACTATCCCTCAACATGCAACAAAGAGTCACTCCAAAGTCACTAATAGTGGAGAACAAACGAAGAGATTATTGTAGGGTACAAAACCACCTCAAAGTTATCCTTTCTGATCGATCTATTCAAGAGTCCGTAGTAAAATAACACGAAGCTATTATTTCCGTTCGATCTATCATAGAGTTCGTACTAGAATAACACCTTAAGACACAAATCAACCAAAACCCTAATGTCACCTAGATACTCCAATGTCACCTCAAGTATCCGTGGGCATGATTATATGATATGCATCACAGAATCTCAGATTCATCTATTCAACCAACACAAAGTACTTCAAAGAGTGCCCCAAAGTTTCTACCGAAGAATCAAGACGGAAACGTGTGCCAACCCCTATGCATAAGTTCACAAGGTCACTGAACCCGCAAGTTGATCACCAAAACATACATCAAGTAGATCACGTGAATATCCCATTGTCAGCACAGATAAGCACATGCAAGACATACATCAAGTGTTCTCAAATCCTTAAAGACTCAATCCGATAAGATAATTTCAAAGGGAAAACTCAATCCATTACAAGAGATTAGAGGGGGAGAAGCATGATAAGATCCAACTATAATAGCAAAGCTCGCGATACATCAAGATCGTGCCAAATCAAGAACACGAGAGAGAGAGAGAGAGATCAAACACATAGCTACTGGTACATACCCTTAGCCCCGAGGGTGAACTACTCCCTCCTCGTCATGGAGAGCGCCGGGATGATGAAGATGGCCACCGGTGATGGATCCCCCCTCCGGCAGGGTGCTGGAATAGGGTCCCGATTGGTTTTTGATGGCTATAGAGGTTTGCGGCGGCGAAACTCCCGATCTAGGTTATGTTCTGGAGGTTTCAGTATTTATAGGAATTTTTGGCGTCAAGATCAAGTCAGGGAGGTCTCCGGGCTGTCCACGAGACAGGGGGGCACGCCCAGGGGGTGGGCGCACCCCCCACCCTCAGGGGCAGCACGGGACTATTCTGGCCCAACTCTTTCACTCCAGGGGCTTCTTTTGGTCCATAAAAAATCATCAAAAATTGGCACGTCATTTGGACTCCGTTTGGTATTCCTTTTTTGTAAAACTCAAAAACAAGGAGAAAACAGAAACTGGCACTAGGATCTAGGTTAATAGGTTAGTCCCAAAAATCATATAAAATAGCATATAAATGCATATAAAACATCCTAGATGGATAATATAATAGCATGGAACACTCAAAAATTATAGATACGTTGGAGACGTATCAAGATCTCCAAGAACATCGAGGAGAACATGGTATTGAGAATCAAAGAGAGAGAATAAGCCATCTAGCTACTAGCTATGGACCCGTAGGTCTGAGGTAAACTACTCACGCTTCATTGGAAGGGCAATAGAGTTGATGTAGAAGCCCGCCGTGATCGAATCCCCCTCCGACAGGATGCTGGAAAAGGTCCCTAGATGGGATCTCACGGGTACAGAAGGTTGCGGTGGTGGAAAAGTGTTTTCGTGGATGCTTCTAGTGGTTTTGGGATATTTGGGAATATATATGTACCGACCACGATCCGAATGGACCGAAGTCTCTGTGCATCAGTGTCATCCCTGGATCGTAATGCTGACACACACTGTACTTGAGGAATTATAACAGAGTTCAATCACACACTTATTACATCGGTCCTCATAAAGAGTATGATTACACAAAAATATCATGGCTGAAGGCCATCTAAACTAAATAACCACGGAAGCTTCAAAGGTAAATGAGTCCATCAACTCCAACGGCATAGCTGAGTGCAAAACAACGACCTATCGCACCTTGATCATCGTAAGAGTAGTCTGCAATATGAGACGTTGCAGCCGTGTAGGTCAGCACATTGAACATGCTGGAAGAGTTACACCGTAAAGCATTGAAATGCAAGAACTATATCTACATGCAATATTTGGCTGGTGGAGGCTCTAAGTTTATGATTTTGCATAAAGCTAGTTTTTCCCTACAACAAAGGAATAAATTTATTTAACTACTCCCAAGTTGCCCAATATTTGAGAAGGTAACCCCAACTCAAATCCCAATTAAAAGTATCAACATTAAATCCAATTCAATTAATTAAAGAGTGATGAGATCAAATCAATAACTCAAGTACCAGATACTCAAGATGTCCATAATCGGGGACATGGCTAACCATGATTAGTTTATACACTCCGCAGAGGTTTGCGCACTTCTCCCCACAAGACTCGACCGCATCCATGATTGGATGATCGAGCCATAGTATTTCTAAAGCACTCACTCTCTACTTCGGGTGGACCGGTACACCAACTTTCCCCTACATCTTCTAGTCCACCTCTTCAAGAGCTCATGCAACTTACTCAACTATGCCAGAGCCCATAATGGCTTGTGGCTGCACACGGAAGTTTCTAGCATGAAAAATCTTATGATCCCTTTGAGCCTGGGTGGCGAACGGAAGGAAAAATCACATGGGTACTCCGGAATTTCCTTAAATAGGCAACACTGGGTTCCCTAAGTGCCTCAACTAATCCACCCAGATGTATATTAAAGTTGCCACCTTAATGTTATCCAAGATTAATAACTCTCAAACCTCCATGTGTAAATCACGATCCAATCCCCATCTACGAGCATGGCTAAGCAATAAATAAGCATAACATATATTCCCGGGGTGATCAAAAGGTATTAGGTTCCTACCTTAAGTACTACAACCAAACCACATGTTCCCAAATCCTACTCATGCAAATATTGGAGGGGTGATACTAATGCATAGTAAAAACTGGGTATAGAAGAGTATGATCAAAGTGTAACTTGCCTTGCTGACGATCTACAAACTCTAGAGATTCATAGTAACAAGCTTCGCACTCCGGGTAATCTAGCGTAGACAAACAATAACATACATAAGCAATCACTCAAACGAAAGAACGAGAAAATCGAGAAAAGATCCAAATCAAACACGAAACAAGCAAACGGCTTAAACTAACAGAAGTAAAACCTAATAGCATTATTATCATGTGGATTAGATCTTAACAGTAGGTACATGTGATTAGCTACGATTTGCAAAAAGAAACAACTCAATCAGAGAAATGAAACTCAAAATATGGACGAAACAAGATCATTTACTAATCTGAACTAAACTCAAATTTTACAGTAGAAAGATCATGTTCAAGTTGGTTAACTGAAATGAATAGAACGATACGAAGATTTAGGTGCTGGTTTCATCTAATTTGGACAAACGAGTAAAAAGTTATGCTAGTTTTAAGATCAGGGGCTAAATCGCGATAAAACTATTCACGGATAGGTCTCTGACCGAAAAATAAACTAAAAAGAAAAAAATTATGGCACGAGCGTCCGCTAACAGAACTAATCTAACAAAAACCCTTCATTAAAACGAAAGTTTGTTAAATAACTAAACCGGCCAAAAAAATAAACCGAGGAAAAACCTAAAAAAGGCGGTTTTACCGGTTCTAAAAAAAAGGTGGCGGCGTATCTGATGGCGGCAACGGCGGCGGCTCCTGGCGCAGGGTGCGGCAGCGGTGTAATGCGGGACGACAACGGCAAGCAGCAGCGGCGGCGAGGCGACGCCGCTAGCGGGGCGACGGAGGAGCTGCGGC
>NC_041391.1:495618473-495626737 GCF_002162155.2 Triticum dicoccoides | reverse complement strand
TCTAGCTTGAAGGAGGGGGCGGCGGCTTGCGGTGTCCGGGCGGACTCCGACGACGTCTCGGGGTCGGACTCCCCCGAGTGGAAGGCGGCGGTGCAACGGCTCGGCCGGCTGGGCTTCGGCCCAGTCGGTCTGAACTTTTTTTTTCAAATATTTACGCCGCCAAAGAAAAATCCTAAATAAAAATATAAAAAATTCTAAAAATCCCATAAACAATTTTCACTGTACAAACCTAATATTTAGGACAAGATGAACATTTTTCTGGACTAAAATGCAATTTTCAAAAATGCAATGTTTTCTAATTCAAAGAAAATAGCAAATAAAATACCAATAAAATAATAATTTGATTTTAAAATTCTTTCTCTCATATATCACTGATATTGAAGAAGTCATATTATCTTCTCTCATTTATTTTTATTATTGGAAATAATTGGAGAGAAAATAATAAAATCAAATTGATCCTCTCTTCAAATTTGAAATAAATTCAAATATGAATTTTGTGAAACCTCCAACTCTCTCCTTGGGTCCTTGAGTTGCTTAAGATTTCTAGGACCACAACAAAATGCAAAAATAAATATGATATGCATATGATGATCTATGTATAACATCCAAATTGAAAATTGGGATGTTATAATATAGGACAAAGAAGTAGGTCGGTGGAGTCACGGGGGGCCCACAAGGCAAGGGGCGTGCCCTCCCCCCTTATGACCGCATCATGGCTCTTCCGACTTGATCTCCAAGTCTCCTGGGTGTCTTTTGGTCCAAGAAAAGTCATTGCGAAGGTTTTATTCCGTTTGGACTCTATTTGGTATTTCTTGTGTGCAAAGCTCAAAAACAAGGAAAAAACAGAAACTAACACTGGGCTCTAGGTTAATAGGTTAGTCCCAAAAATAATATAAAATAACATCCTAATGCATATAAAACAATTAAAAATGGGTTCCTCTATCTGATACAATGGCCCTCAAAACTCCATGCAGACATACGATCCTGGTCATGTATATCTTTGCCAACTTAGCACTCGTATAAGTTGTCTTCACCAGGATGAAACGAGCTACTTTCATCAAACGATCGACTACAACCCAGATAGAGTCATAGCCTGAACGAGTCCTGGGTAATCCGGTGATACAATCCATGCCAAGTTTATCCCACTTCCATTCGGGTATCGGCAATGGCTTTAGCAATCCTGCTGGCTTCTGATGCTCTGCCTTGACTCTTGGACATACATCACATACTGCTACATATTCGGCAATATCCTTCTTCATTCTTGTCCACCAGAAACTTTCCTTCAAATCCAGATACATCTTAGTGTTGCCTGGATGAATCGAGTACGGCGAATTGTGGGCCTCCTGAAGAATCAACTTCTTGATCTCAGGGTCATTAGGCACATAAATACGATCTTCAAACCATAAGGTGTCGTGCTCATCCTCACAAAATACTTTAGCCTTTTCTTTACTCATCATTTCCTTTATCTCGGCAATCTCCTTGTCTGTCTTCTAGGCTTCTCTTATCTTACCCAACAAAGTGGACTGAATTTCCAATGCTGCAACAAAACCACTCGGAACTATCTCCAAGCATAGCTCTCGAAGGTCATCTTCTAACTCCTTTGGTAATCTCCGGTTATTAGCGTACTACCATAGCTCTTGCGACTCAACGCATCTGCTACGACATTTGCCTTTCCTAGATGATAGTGCAATCTCATATCATAATCCTTTATGAGCTCCAACCATCTCCTTTGCCTGAGATTTAACTCCTTTTGCGTGAAGATGTATTTCAAACTCTCATGATCCGTGTATACATTAGAATGGTTTCCAATGAGAAAGTGACTCCCTGTCTTCAGTGCATGCACTACGGCTGCTAACTCCAAATCGTGCGTAGCATAATTCAACTCATGAGGTCGAAGCTGTCATGAGGCATATGAAACAACTCTTCCTTCCTGCATAAGCACACCTCCAAGTACTCGATGTGAAGCGTCGCAATACACCTGGAAATCCTTGCGTTGGTCTGGGAGAATCAGCACTGGGGCTGTAACCAAACGTTTCTTCAACTCCTGAAAACTGGCTTCACAATCCTCAGTCCATTTAAACTTGGTGTCCTTCTTCAATTACTCTGTCATGGGTTTTGCAATCTTGGAGAAATTCTCGATAAACCTCCTGTAATAACCTGCGAGTCCAAGAAAACTTATGATCTCTCCAACTGACGTGGGTGCCAACCATTTAGTGACATAAGCAACCTTGGTAGGGTCTACTGCTATTCCTTCTCCGGATATAACATGTCCGAGAAATCCAACTTCCTTTAACCAAAACTCACATTTGCTGAAATTGGCATACAACTGATGTTCTCTGAGCTTCTCAAGAACCAAACGCAAATGCTCCTTATGCTCTTCTTCATTCTTCGAGTAGACCAATATATCATCAATAAATACCACGACGAACTTATCCAAAAACTCCATAAACACCTTGTTCATCATACTCATGAAATAGGCAGGGGCGTTAGTCAAGCCAAATGACATAACTGTATACTCATATAGCCCATACCTTGTGGTAAAGGCGGTCTTAGGTATATCTTGCTCTCGGATCTTCAACTGGTGATAACCTGATCGAAGATCGATCTTGGAGAAAACTTTAGCTCCTTGCAACTGGTCAAAGAAATCATTGATCATCGGCAAAGGGTATTTGTTCTTGATCGTCACCTCATTCAGCGCACAATAATCAACAACCATCCTCAAAGATCCATCCTTCTTATCCACTAGAAGCACTGGGGCCTCCAAGGTGATGAACTTGGTCAAATGTAACCTTTCTCCAGTAACTCCTTAATCTGCTTTTTAATTTCCTCCAAATCTTTTGCGGGCATCCGATATGGTCTCTTTGATATTGGTCCGGTGCCTGGCATTAACTCAATCAAAAACTCAATGTCACAATTCGGTGGCATGCCTGGTAACTCTTCTGGAAATACAATGGGATAATCCTTCACCACCGGTACTTCCTCTTGAACAACTCCTGATAAGGAATTCACCTGAGTTCTCCTTGGCGCATGCTGGGATACATACTTGATCCTCTTTCCTTCTGGGGTGGTGAGTAGAATTGATTTACTGGTGCAATTGATGTTTCCTTCAAACTTGGATAGCCAGTCCATGCCTAGTATCACATTTAATCCTTGTGACTCCAGAACAATCAGGTCGGTGGGGAAAACATGTCTACCTACGGTTACTGGCAACTGATAGCATCCCCCACTAGCCATATACTCCGCTCCTGGGGAACTTACTAACATAGGTGACTTAAGGGCTACGGTTGTCAATTTATACTTATCCACAAATCCCCTTGATATGAATGAATGCGATGCACCAGTATCGAAAAGAACAAGTGCGGTAAATGCATTAATCAAAAACTTACCGACAACTGCGTTGGTTGATCCTCAATCTCCTCCACACTCACATGGTTCACGTGACCTTTTGTGAAGGGGTTGGGCTTCTTTGCGGAACCTGCATTGCCATTTCTATTCTTTGCTTCAGGACATTCAGTGGCATAATGTCCGGTTTTCTGGCACTTGAAACAGGTAATGTGGCTCCGACACCTCTTGGCTGGCGTTGCGGGGTTGGAACGGTTCTGGCTACTGCTTCCTCCATTCCCATTGCCATTCTTGGGGCCACTGTGGTTATGCGAACTTGCTCCATTGTGTGTATTTCCTCCATAGTTATGTCCTCCATGGTTGTGGGTATGTCCTCTCGAGTATGGGGAATAGCGGGGCTTCTGCTGAGCTCCATAAGTGTACCTCCCCTGTCCATACTTCCTCTTGCGATTATCAATTTGTTGTTGCTTGCCTTCAATCATGAGGGCTCTGTCTAACAACTCATGGTAGACATTAAATGTTGCCACCATCAACTGCATACTCAGCTCATCATTTAGCCCTTCAAGAAACTTCTCTTGCTTTGCGGCATCCATGGCTACATCATCTGGGGAATAGCGTGCTAACTTGCTAAACTCATCCACATACTGGCCCACGGTACGCCCTCCTTGGCACAAGTTGCGAAACTCGTGCTTCTTCATGCTCATAGCTCCTGCTGAAACATGGGCAGTGCGGAAAGCCTGCTGAAACTGATCCCATGTAACTGTATCAATGGGGTAAGTGGCGGTGAAATTCTCCCACCAAGATGCTGCGGGTCCATCAAGCTATTGTGCAGCAAAGCGCACTCTCTCCACATCTGTGCATCTTGCAGTGGTCAGCTCTCTTCCAATCTTGCGGATCCAATCATCTGCAACAATCGGCTCGATGCTACTAGAGAACACCGACGGATTCAACCTTAGAAAATGGACTAGGTGGTCAACAGGGGGTGGTGGTGGTGGGTTGTTGTTGTTGTTGTTGTTGTTGTTGTTATTGCCTTGGTTCTGGTTCTGAACTAGTATCTGCATCAAGGCATTCTGCTCTCTGGATCAACTTGGTGAGCTCCGGTGGGAATGCAAATCCATTGTCATGTCTCGGAGGCATCTGATGGGTTAGAAGGGGTGAGAAAACAGAATAGAATTGAGGTCTAAGAGAGATTCTCTACCCATATGCTCATGAGACAAACACAATCAATTCACTTCATTCAAAAGCACACAAGATTCACACAAATGATCTAACCTATGATTACAAACTCGATCGTTGCTAACTACTTGGAGGAATGCTACTAGTTACATGGTGGTCATCTAGAAATTTCCATCAGAGGAAGACTCCATAATATCTGCTCCAGCTTCATCAACGTAGTCGTCTTCACTATCATCACTTGCATCACTATCCGTGTCGGTGTCGTCCAGGATGATGTAGTCCTCTGAACGGATCTCCTTTGTTGGTTCTCGCTTGTGATTCTCCACTGGTAGTCCTAGCTTCCTCTTCAGGTCTTCATGCTTCTCTAGTAGTACGGCAATATCTTCCTCATATCCATCGCGTGTAAACTTGAGTTCTTCTTCTAGCTCATTGTTTCTCTTCATCAGCTTCTTGATCTTCTTCATGTGGATAATTTGTTGATTCTCTTGTCGACGAATATGATCTCCCATCTCTTGAATGTAAGCTGCAATTGATCCATCCCTCCTGGTACAAATCATCTCCCATTCTTCATCTTGGCGGCCACATATTTGATAAATGGTGTTCTCCAGCTCCTTGTGATACACCTCACATATGCGTCCAAAGGTGATATGGGCTGCCATGCTCTTTCCTAAACTCCAGCTTGGTGCATCCAGGTAGAAATCAATAGGCTCCGCCGTTGGCGCAAATGTCCTCCCAGGTACCGAGAATTTGATCTTCCAGGGCTCCTCTTCCGGTATAGCTGTAGAGAAAGTCCCCGTGAAGCTTGGTAGTCCGATGTTCAGGTACTTAGTGACTTCCTTCAAGTGTTGTCCGAAAGGGGTGTCATCATCCGACTGAGTGAACTTGTTCATGGGATCGGCCATCTATAGAGTAGAAATAGAGGAGAATTAGAAATGAGCAGAGAAGAGAAATCCTGTGGCTTATTGTAGTGGTCGCGTCCTACAGTTAGCGTATGCTCTGATACCATCTTGTAGCGACCACGATTTGAATGGACCGAAGTCTTTGTGCATCAGTGTCATCCCTGGATCGGTAATGCTGACACACACAGTACTTGAGGAATTATAACAGAGTTCAATCACACACTTATTACATCAAGTCCTCATAAAGAGTATGATCACACAAAAATATCATGGCTGAAGGCCATCTAAACTAAATAACCATGGAAGCTTCAAAGGTAAATGAGTCCATCAACTCCAACAGCATAGCTGAGTGCAAAACAACAACCTATCGCACCTTGATCCTCGTCAGAGTAGTCTGGAACATGAGACGTTGTAGCCGTGTAGGTCAGCACAGTGAACATGCTGGCAGAGTTACACTGTAAAGCATTGAAATGCAAGAACTATATCTACATGCAATATTTGGCTGGTGGAGGCTCTAAGTTTATGATTTTGCATAAAGCTAGTTTTTCCCTACAACAAAGGAATAAATTTATTTAACTACTCCCAAGTTGCCCAATATTTGAGAAGGTAACCCCAACTTAAATCCCAATTAAAAGTATCATCATTAAACCCAATTCAATTAATTATAGAGTGATGAGATCAAATCAATAATTCAAGTACCAGATACTCAAGATGTCCATAACCGGGGACACGGCTAACCATGATTAGTTTACACACTTTGTAGAGGTTTGCACACTTTTCCCACAAGACTCGACCACATCCATGATCGGATGATTGAGACATAGTCTTTCTGAAGCACTTACGCCAGGCGGACTGGTACACCTACTTTCCCCTACAGCTGCTAGTCCACCTCTTCAACAGCTCACGCAACTTACTCAACTATGCCAGAGCCCATAATGGCTTGTGGCTGCACACGAAAGTTTGTAGCATGAAAAATCTTATGATCCCTTTGAGCCTGGGTGGCGAACGGAAGGAAAAATCACACATGTACTCCGGGATTTCCTTAAATAGGCAACACCGGCTTCCCCTGGTGCCTCAACCAATCCACCCAGATGTATATTAAAGTTGCCATTTTAATGTTATCCAGGATTAATAACTCTCAAACTTCCATGTGTAAATCAGGATCCAATCCCCGTCTACGAGCATGGCTAAGCAATAAATAAGCATAGCGTATATTCCTGGGGTGATAAAAGGTATAAGGTTCCTACCTCAAGTACTACAACCAAACCACATGTTCCCAAATCCTACTCATCCAAATATTGGAGGGGTGATACTAATGCATAGTAAAAACCGGGAGTATGATCAAAGTGTAACTTGCCTTGCTGACGACCTGCAAACTCTAGAGATTCGTAGTAACAAGCTTCACACTCCGGGTAATGTAGCATAGACAAACAGTAGCATACATAAGCAATCACTCAAACGAAACAACGAGAAAACTGAGAAAAGATCCAAATCAAACACGAAACAAGCAAACGGCTTAAACTAACAAAAGTAAAACCTAACAGCATTATTATCATGTGGATTGGACCTTAATAGTAGGTACATGTGATTAGCTACGATCTGCAAAAAGAAACAACTCAATCTGAGAAATGAAACTCAAAATACGAACGAAACAAGATCGTTTACTAATCTGAACTTAACTCAAATTTTACAGTTCAAAAATCATGTTCAAGTTGGTTAACTAGAAAGAACAGAATGATACGAAGATTTAGGCGCTGGTTTCATCTAATTTGGACAAATGAGTAAAAAGTTACGCTAGTTTTAAGATGAGGGGCTAAATCGCGATAAAAATATTCACGGATAGGTCCCTGGCTGAAAAATAAACTAAAAAGAAAAAAACTACGCCGCGAACGTCTGCTAACAGAACTACTCTAACGAAAACTGTTCGTTAAAACTAACGAATGAACGAATGTTCGTTAAATAACTAAATCGACCAAAAAACTAAACCGAGGAAAAACCTAAAAAAGGGCGGTTTCGGCGGTTTTACCGGTTCTAAAAAAATACCGACAGCGGCGGCTCCTGGCGTGGGGTGCGGCAAGCAGCAGCAGCGGCGGCGGAGCTGCGGCGGCGCGGGCGACGGCGGCTTCGGTGAGGAGGCGAGGGGTTCGGCGGGGTCCGGTTTTAAAGGCCTCGGGAGAGGGGGGGCTAGCTTTGTGGTGGGGGTGGCGGCTCGCGGCGTCCGGGTAGACTTTGGCGATGTCTCGGGGTCGGACTCCCCCGAGCGGAAGGCGGCGGCGCGACGGCTGGGCCGGCTGGGCTTCGATCGAGTTGGTCCGAACTTTTTATTAAAATATTTACGCCGCGAAAGAAAAATCCTAAATAAAAATATATAAAAAATTCTAAAAATTTCAGAAACAATTTTCACCGTCCAAACCTAATATTTAGGACAAGATGAAAATTTTTGTGGACTAAAATGAAATTTTCAAAAATGCATTTTTTTCTAATTCAAGTAAAATAGCAAATAAAATACCAATAAAATAATAATTTGATTTTGCAATTCTTTCTCCAATATTTCACTAATGTTGAAGAAGTCATATTATCTTTTCTCATTTATTTTTATTATTCGAAATAATTGGAGAGAAAATAATAAAATCAAATTGATCCTCTCTTCAAATTTGAAATAAATTCAAATCTGAATTTTGTGAAACCTCCAACTCTCTCCTTGGGTCCTCGAGTTTCTTAAGATTTCTAGGACCACAACAAAATGCAAAAATAAATATGATATGCATATGATGATCTATGTATAACATCCAAATTGAAAATTGGGATGTTACAATATAGGACAAAGAAGTAGGTCGGTGGAGTCAC
>NC_041391.1:495561499-495618105 GCF_002162155.2 Triticum dicoccoides | reverse complement strand
GGACAAGGCAAGGGGGAGCGCCCTCCCCCCTTATGGACGCCTCGTGGCTCTTCCGACTTGATCTCCAAGTCTCCTGGGTGTCTTCTGGTCCAAGAAAAATCATTGCGAAGGTTTTATTCCGTTTGGACTCTGTTTGGTATTCCTTCTTTGCAAAGCTCAAAAACAAGGAAAAACAAAAACTGGCACTGGGCTCTTGGTTAATAGGTTAGTCCCAAAAATAATATAAAATAGCATCCTAATGCATATAAAACAATTAAAAATAGATAATATAATAGCATGGAACAATAGAAAAATTATAGATACGTTGGAGACGTATCAATCATCCTCAAGCTTAATTCCTGCTCGTCCTCGAGTAGGTAAATGATAAAAACAGAATTTTTGATGTGGAATACTACCTAACATATTTATCCTTGTAATTATTTTCTTTATTGTGGCATGAATGTTCATATCCATAAGATTCAAAACAAAAGTATAATATTGACATAAAAACAATAATACTTCAAGCATACTAACAAGAAAATTATGTCTTCTCAAAATAACATGGCCAAAGAAAATTATCCCTACAAAATCATATAGTCTGGCTATGCTCCACCTTCACCACACAAAATATTCGAATCATGCACAACCCCGATGACAAGCCAAGCAATTGTTTCATACATTTGGTGTTCTCAAACCTTTTCAACTTTCACGCAATACATGAGCGTGAGCCATGGACATAGAACTATAGGTGGAATAGAATATGGTGGTTGTGGAGAAGACAAAAAAGAGGGAGATAGTCTCACATCAACTAGGCGTATCAATGTGCTATGGAGATGCCCATCAATAGATATAATTGTGAGTGAGTAGGGATTACCATGCAATGGATGCACTAGAGCTATAAGTTTATGAAAGCTCAAAAAGAAAAACTAATTGGGTGTGCATCCAACTTGCTTGCTCATGAAGACCTAGGGCGATTTGAGGAAGCCCATCATTGGAATATACAAGCCCAGTTATATAATGAAAAATTCCAACTAGTATATGAAACTGACAAAATATGAGACTCTCTATCATGAAGATCATGGTGCTACTTTGAAGCACAAGTGTGAAAAAGTATAGTAACATTGCCCCTTCTCTCTTCTTCTCTCATTTTTTTATTTGGCTTCTGTGGCCTCTCCCTTTTTTATTTCCTCACATGGGACAATGCTCTAATAATGATGATCATCACACTTCTATTTACTTACAACTCGATACTTAGAACAAAACTAATACTCTATATGCATGCCTCCGGCGGTGTACCGGGATGTGCAATGACTCAAGAGTGACATGTATGAAAGAATTATGAAAGGTGGCTTTGCCACAAATACGATGTCAACTACATGATCATGCAAAGCAATATGACAATGATGAAGCATGTCATAATAAACGGAATGATGGAAAGTTGCATGGCAATATATCTCGGAATGGCTATGGAATTCCATAATAGGTAGGTATGGTGGTTGTTTTGAGGAAGGTATATGGTGGGTGTATGGTACCGGCGAAAGTTGTCCGGTACTAGAGAGGCTAGCAATGGTGGAAGGGTGAGAGTGCGTATAATCCATAGACTCAACATTAGTCATAAAGAACTCACATACTTATTGCAAAAATCTATTTGTCATCGAAACAAAGTACTACACGCATGCTCCTAGGGGGATAGATTGGTAGGAAAAGACCAACGCTCGTCCCCGACCACCACTCATAAGGAAGACAATCAATAAATACCTCATGCTCCAACTTCGTTACATAACGGTTCACCATACGTGCATGCTAGGAGAATCACAAACCTCAACACAAGTATTTCTCCAATTCACAATTACTCACTAGCATGACTCTAATATCACCATCTTTATATCTCAAAACAATCATAAGGAATCAAACTTCTCATAGTCTTCAATGCACTTTATATGAAAGTTTTTATTATATCCCTCTTGGATGCCAATCATATTAGGACTAATTTTATAACCAAAGCAAATTACCATGCTGTTTAAAAAGACTCTCAAAATAATATAAGTGAAGCATGAGAGTTCAACAATTTCTATAAAATAAAAGCACTACCATGCTCTAAAAAGATATAAGTGAATCACTAGAGCAATATTGCCTATCTCAAAAGATATAAGTGAAGCACATAGAGTGTTCTAATAAATCATGATTCATGCGTGTCCCTCTCAAAACATGTGTACAGCAAGGATGATTGTGGCAAACTAAAAAGCAAAGAATCAAATCATACAAGACGCTCCAAGCAAAGCACATATCATGTAGTGAATAAAAATATAGCCTCAAGTAAAGTTACCGATAGACAAAGACGAAAGAGGGGATGCCTTCCGGGACATCCCCAAGCTTAGGCTCTCGGTTGTCCTTAAATATTACCTTGGGGTGCCTTGGGCATCCTGAAGCTTATGCTCTTTCCACTCCTTATTCCATAGTCCATCAAATCCTTACCTAAAACTTGAAAATTTCACAACACAAAACTCAACAGAAAATCTCATAAGCTTCGTTAGTATAAGAAAATAAATCACCACTTTTGGTACTGTTGTGAACACATTCTTTATTTATATTGGTCTAATATCTACTGTATTCCTACTTTTCCATGGTTCATACCCCCCGATACTACCTAGAGATTCATCAAAATAAGCAAACAACACATTGAAAACAAAATCTGTCAAAAACAAAACAGTGTGTAGCAATCTGGAAACTTAGAATACTTCTGTAACTCCAAAAATTCTGAAAATTTAGGAAAACCTGGGAAATTTGTTTGCCATCTTTTGCAAAAAGAATCAGATCAAAAACACGCTTATGTAAAAAATGAAAATTATTTTCCTTGGCACAAAAGTTTCTGTTTTTCAGCAAGATCGAAACAACTATCACCGTAAGCCATCCCAAAGGTCTTACTTGGCACAAACACTAATTAAAACACAAAAACATATCTAACAAGAGGCTAGATGATTTATTTATTGAAAAAAAGTAAAGAAAAATATTGGGTTGTCTCCCACAAGTGCTTTTCTTTAAAGCCTTTTAGCTAGGCATTGAGATTTCAATGATGCTCACATGAAAGACAAGAATTGAAGTGCAAAGAGAGCATCATAAAACATGTGACAAACACATATAAGTCTAACATACTTCCTATGCATAGGCATTTTATAATCAACAAATTATCAAGGCAAGCAAAAACTAGCATATGCAAGGAAGAAAAAAGAGACGCTAGCAATCTCAACATGAAGAGAGGTAATTTAGTAACATGAGAATTTCTACAACCATATTTTCCTCTCTCATAATAGTTACATTTAGGATCATAAGAAAATTCAACAAAATAGCTATCACATAACATATTCTCAACACGATCCACATGCATGAGAAGTTGACACCCTTCCAAAATAGTGGGATTAACATTAACTAAAGTCATGATTTCTCCAAGCCCACTTTTATCAAAAATTTCATAAGATCGATCAATCTCCAAAATAGTGGGATCATTAATTCCTAAAGTTGACACTCTTCCAAACTCACTTTCAATATTATAGCAAACATATTCATCATGGGGCTTAAATAAATTTTCAAGATCATAAGAAGCATTATCACCCCAATCATGATCATTGCAATAAGTAAGGACATAGAAAAACTAGCATCCCCAAGCTCAGGGTTTTGCATATTATTAGCACAATTGACACTAATAGAATTTATAATAACATCATTGCAATCATGATTTTGATTCAAGGAGCTATCAAGTATGGGTGCAATAGCAACAATCTCATGTTTAACAGAAGGAACTATAACAAATTCATCTTTATAAGCATAATTAATATTAGCATCATGGCCATAAGAATAGCAAGCAGCATGTTCATCAAGGGATATTTCAATCAAATCAATGGAATCAAAATCATCTATAGATTAATGCATATCATTATTTTCTTCCAAAGCAACGGTCATACTCTCAATAAATTCCTTAACATGGGCATTATGAGCATAGTTCTCATAGCAATATTTAATGTCAAAATTTTCAGATTTGTAGAGAGAAATATCATACTTTTCAATCAAAGAAGCAACTTCATAAGCACCCTTAAGAGCAACACATTCTTCAATTTGTTCGATATCATAGTAACTATAAACACCCTTTTCATAAGAAGATAAGATTTCCTTATCATTAAACTCACGTAGGTAGGGAAGGTGTTTTTTAGGGTTCTTAGAGCAACAAGTAAAATCACAAAGTTCACAAATATTCCAAGCATAAGATAGCAAACAATTTATTTGATTCCATAAGAGTCTCCCTTTTCCAGACAAATGGTGACGCACAAATGAGCATGCTCATCTAAAGATTTTCCCTCAACTAAAACTAGTTGGGCTTTCAACATGAGATAATATGGATCGAAGATGATCCAAGTAGAAAACATTAAGTGGATCCATATCAATAGATTTTTAGCAAGCAAAGATGCAAGCAAATAGAAGGCACATGGAAACACAGGCAAAGATAGCAAACGAGCCAAAAGGCATATGGAAAGATGAGCGGAAAGAGGGGCGAATAAAAAGGCAAAAAATTTCAAAAATCATTTTAGAAGCGGGGGAGTGGAAAACGAGAGGCAAATGGCAAATAATGTAATGCAAGAGATGAGAGTTTATGATGGGTACTTGGTATGTCTTGACTTGGCGTAGATCTCCCCGGCAACGACGCCAAAAATTCTTCCT
The DNA here is from genome assembly GCF_002162155.2 of Triticum dicoccoides. Lineage (NCBI taxonomy): Eukaryota > Viridiplantae > Streptophyta > Magnoliopsida > Poales > Poaceae > Triticum > Triticum dicoccoides. The sequence goes on along the minus strand of NC_041391.1, from coordinate 495,613,416 downwards.
GCTAACTTCTTGAGGTTGCGTTGGTTTTCCTCTTGAAGAGGAAAGGGTGATACAACAAAGTAGAGATAAGTATGTCCCTCAGCTAGAGAACCAAGGTATCAATCCAGTAGGATACAATGCAGAAATCACCAAGACCTGCACAAACAATCAAACAACTTGCACCCAACGTGATAAAGGGGTTGTCAATCCCTTCATAGTTACTTGCAAAAGTGAAATATGATAGAGATAGATGAAACTAACCAAAAGATAAATAAATATTTTTGGTATTTTTGGTTTATAGGTCGGAAGGTAAAAGATTGCAAAATAGTATATCATAAACTTATATGATGGAAAATAGACATAGGGGACATAGGTTTCACTAGTGGCTTCTCTCAAGATAGCAAATAATATGGTGGGTGAACAAATTACTGTCGAGCAATTGATAGAAAAGCGCAAAGTTATGATGATATCTAAGGCAATGATTATGAAATATAGGCATCACGTCCATGTTAAGTAGACCTAAACGAGTCCGTATCTACTACTATTACTCCACACATCACCGACTCCTGTCTGCATCTAGAGTATGAAGTTCATGAAGAATAGAGTAACGCATTAAGTAAGATGACATGATGTAGAGGAATAAACTCAAGCCATATGATGTAAACCCCATCTTTTTATCCTCGATGGCAACAATACAGTATGTGCCTTGCTTCCCCTATTATCACTAGGAAAGGACAACGCAAGATTGAACCCAAAGCTAAGCACTTCTCCCATTGCAAGAAAAACCAATCTAGTTGGCCAAACTAAACTGATAGTTCGAAGAGAATACAAAGATATCAATTCATGCATATACGAATTCAGAGAAGATTCAAATAATATTCAGAGATAAGTTGATCATAAATCCACAATTCATCGGATATCCACAAACACACCACAAAAGACGATTACACCGGGTAGATCTCCAAGAACATCAAGGAGAACATGGTATTGAGAATCAAAGTGAGAGAAGAAGCCATCTAGCTACTAGCTATGGACCCGTAGGTCTGAGGTAAATTACTCACGCTTCATTGGAAGGGCAATAAAGTTGATGTAGAAGCCCCCCGTGATCGAGTCCCCCTCCGGCAGGATGCCGAAAAAGGCCCCTAGATGGGATCTCAAGGTTACAGAAGGTTGCGTCGGTGGAAAAGTGTTTTCGTGGATGCATCTGGTGGTTTGGGGATATTTGGGAATATATAGGACAATGAAGTAGGTCGGTGGAGTCACGGGGGGCCCACAAGGCAGGGGGCGCGCCCCTCCCCCTTGTGGCGGCCTCGTGGCTCTTTTGACTTGATCCCCAAGTCTCGTGGGTGTCTTCTGGTCCAAGAAAAATCATCGCGAAGGTTTTATTTCGTCTGGACTCCGTTTGGTATTCCTTCTCTGTGAAGCTCAAAAACAAGGAAAAAAACAGAAACTGGCACTGGGCTCTAGGTTAATAGGTTAGTCCCAAAATAATATAAAATAGCATATTAATGCATATAAAACATCCAAAATAGATAATAATAGAATGGAACAATCAAAAATTATAGATACGTTGGAGACATATCACATACCAACCCCCGAGCGGTAGGCCTTGGTCATAGATCCAGTTGTGGGAGCACTACTTCAGGATGCTGCTAACGCGACACTACGATCAGAGACCCTTTGACGAAACTGTGTGCGATGCATTATCACAAACGGTGGTGTAAAAACCGTCAAAAAAGGTGCAAAATGTTTGTGATGACGGATGCATCAAACACGGTTCAGATTTTAGTTCTGTGTGTGATGTAGGGCATACGGTTTAGTGCAATTAACCGTTTGCGATGAGGAGAAACAAAAGAAATGGGTAGCCAGATGAAGGTGTGTGCAATAAACAACATACGATTCACTAGGATGAACTGTTTGTGATTAGGCAACACAAAAGAAATGGTCAACCAAATCAAGGTGTGTGCAATATACAGCATGCAGTTCACGCGGATGAACTATTTGTGTTGAGACAAGAGAACATAAACGGTTCAATATAACAAGATGTGTGTGATACGCGGCAAATAGGTCTGTAATTAGAAATGTGTGCGAAGACCAATAAGAAAACAGACAATTGCTGCTAATAAGACGTGTGTGTTGTGCGATGAGATTGCATACAGAATAACAACATATATATTACATGCATGATTAACCAAATTAAACATCCAATTACATAGGTGGCTACTACAACCATGGCATTTGCACACACCAAAGTAAACTATTAGATGCATAATTTCATAGGTGGATACTACACACATGACATTTCCACACATCAATAAAGTAAACTATATATTACATGCATGATTAACTAGCATAAACGACCATCTGATCATCATCTACTTCTTGTGACGCTTGCTCTGCTTGTGGCTCGATCTGGGCTTGTCGATTTGGGTAACAAGGCACTTCCTCATGTCAATGATCCGCCTTTGCATCTCAAAGCATGTGTACACGCTCTTGGCCGTGAACCTGAGGTGAGGTTCATCTAGTCGCCGCACCCAGGCCCTGTGCCAGGATACGACACTTGTTCTTTGGGCATCCTGCTTCATCTTTTTGTAGTAGGGGTCGATGATGGCCGAGGCAAGTTCGACCAGGGAGTCCTTCTTCGTGCTGCCCCAGACCCTGTAGTGGTCACGAATTTCGACAAGGTTCTCACAGGCCAAGCCCGTAACACTGAGCGTTTTTACATCGTCGGTGGTTTCCACCGTGGCGAACTTGTAGTCGGTGCTCTGAACAAACCTGTTGAAACGGTCGCAAGGCTCTCTGGCCATGCAGTAGTGGTAGATGAGGACATGATGGTGCACACACAACTGGGTAACGTCAACCTTCTGATCTATGCCGGGACTACCGTTGGTGTACTGGAGGTCGATGCCGACCACCTTGTACTTGTCTCTAGCAAGCAACTGCTAAACAGTGTTGATGTAGTCGTCCACCACGACCGGGTCGATGGTGTACACCATCGAGAGATCTGTCTCCCTCGCGTGGGTCTCCACTTTATGCTCGCCGAAGTCCATTGGAGCGCCGCTAGACATCCCCTCTCTATTTGTCGTCGTGGGTGTGCTTGTTGTGTTGTGGGGCGCGATCGAAAGGTTGAAGAGACTATGGCTATAATGACCATGGGAATTAAAGGAGAGGCCGGATGACACGTCCTGATGGAGTTCTAATTTGCAGCGTGGAACTCTATCGTGCCGCACGTAATTGCATCGCGTGGCAACACACGCGGTGCAACCGCATGCATATGGGGCCCCCGACGTGATCGTGCACATGCCCAACTGCTAGCAGAGCGCACACAGAGGGACGCGAGCAGAGTGCTCCGCGGCCGACTCAATGGCAAGCAACCATATATATGCATATAACAGTTGAACACGCAAGGAAAAGCTGTCCACAACATGAGCGCGCCGACGGAAGCGAGCAGAACACGCTGCGGCGCCTAATGGCGAGCACAGTGTGCCGCGGCTCCTAATGGTTGAACTGGTTGTATAGATTAAGCACGACTACTTAATCTACGAATGAAATATATGCTTAATTACTAAATTTTAGTTGCAAGAATTAGATAGTGCTAGTGATTTTTAGCTGCATATTTTGACAAATCGCCATTGGAACCGCTAGATGTCCTCTCTGTATGTGTCGTCGTGGGTGTGCTTATTGTGTCGCGCGCCGGCCCAAACACTTGCAACACAACTTATAAATTGACAGGATAGAGTACATTAGCGATGCATATAATTAAGCAAATTGATCACACATGTCTGTATTGACTGGAACGAGAATGCAATAGCACAATAAGAATTAAGGAGGCAAGAAGAAAGATGCATCCATCAATGTACGACCTCCTCCTCCTCAACTCAGTTTGCTAAGGATCGGCGGCTTTTGTGGCGAGGTCAAGGTGCTTCTCAGCAAAGGCATCCAAGGCTTCCAGCCGGTTGAAGAAGGCCAACGTCGTAGCATCCTCACTGGCCTTGTAGATACATATGTACATGATTTTCTCGTACACGTGGATGTGTAGGTCGACGAATTCTTGCAGGGCGAGGCGCCTCACGGCAAGCGCGACCTCTAGGTGGACATTCTTCATGGCGTCGGCGGGCAGTCGTAGGGCCACCAATGCTTGAAAGAGGTTCCGACCATGGAATCCGATTAGGGTGGTAGGCAATGAAGAGCCCGGGCGCGCGGGATGGAGGGGTACGACGATGTCGTCCGTGAGCTTCTTGACGACGGCGAACTTGTTGGTGGTGGCAACGATCATCTAGTCCAACTGAGAGTCGTAGCTGGAGTCAACGACGGCCATCCTCCAGCCGGTCGCCAACATCGTCTGGAGACGATCCTCGGTGCTATGCTACAGGCTGACATCGTGGACCATCTGGCACAGCCGCTGGCCGCTCGCTGGCATCGCCACCATGGGTCTGGAGTGAGCACTTTTGCACTTAGTGTAGGTGCTTAGGCAAATGCTTAGGTGCGTACGATGTGGTAGATGCATTGGAATGGGGGGGCACCTTTATATGAGTGCAAACTACGTTGCATTCACATCGTGCTGCCTCTTTTCCCGTTCCTCCTCCCATTACTACCGTCATGCATTTATGATGCTAATTGAAGGAGGATGCATCATTGGCCGTTCAACATTTCGGGAACCGCTACCCTCTCCCTCGTTTGCATTAAAGCCGTATTGGAAACTGCGCTGCCCGCTGCACGCCCGGCTGAACACGCCTCCTCGCCTCCATCTATCCTTAATTACTGAATTTTAGTTGCAAAAATTAGATACTGCTAGTGATTTTTAGCTTCATATTTTGACAAATCGCAGTGTTATAAGGTTGACAAATGGCAATGTTACTAGATCAACAAATGTCAATCTTTCCAGTTTGACAAATGGCAACATACCCAATATGACAGATGCAAGTCTTACCAAATTGTTTGTAAAGTGGTTGCACACGAGTCATCCAAAACAATTGTTTGTGTTGAAGAGATGCACAAATCCCGCTCTCACTTTGCATACGGGTGTTCTTTCTAAAACGTTTGCGATTCAGAGCCATTAAAATCTATAGCCATTAAAACCAAGACACGCGGCGTCACGTGAATGGTTAAAATTTGAATTGTACACATAAATGCATTGAAAAACTCAATTAATGCATAAAATGTCCAAATGAACCCCGAAAAATCCCAAAAATTGACATAACACTCATGTTGTTCTATGTTGACATGATAAAAAAATTCAAAGCAATAAGAGGCAATGGATATCGTTTTGTCCCCAAAGGTGGACGTTCCCTACCGAAACCTTCAGGCTTGTTGCGAGAAGCTCTAGTTTGTGAGAAGCATATCCCCAAACCTGCCCCAAATGGGACAATTTTTTTACCCCGGCATGTTGATGCCGCTCGATGCATGATAGCATGCATGCCAAGTTTCATGAATTTCAGACGAGCTTTGGATTTATACTAGAATTTAAAAACCAGGTATCTCAATGTTTGCGGCTGAGTGACGGTGGCAGGGTGTTTGACGCCATTCATTCTCATTTATTGCATGAGACCTAATTAAGCATGCAACCAAGGACACAGATTTGAATTTTCAACCAATTTATATGCATTAGAGCATATGTGTGCATGTATAGTTCAAATCTAAATTATGCACATGAATGCATAGAAAACTCAGTTAATGTATAAAAATGTCCAAGCGAACACCCAAAAATCCCAAAAATTGACACAACACCCCTGTTGTTCTATGTTGACACTAGGAAAAAAATGATATCGAGAAGAGGCATTGCATATTGTTTCGTCCAGAAAGGTGAAACGTTCCCTACCGAAACGATCGGGCTTGCTGCGAGAAGCTCTGGTTTGTGAGAAGCATATCCCCAAACCTGCCCCAAATGGGACAAAAAATTACCACGACATGTTGATGCCGCTCCATGACAGCATGCCAAGTTTCATGAATTTCAGATGAGGTTTGGATTTACTAGAATTTAAAAACCAGGTATATATGTCTCAATTTTTGTGGCCGAGTGACGGTCGCAGGGTGTTTGACATTCATTCTCATTTCTTGCATGGGACCTAATTAAGCATGCAACCAAGGACACATATATGAATTTTCAACCAATTTATATGCATTAGAGCATATGTGTGCATGTAGTTCAAATTTGAATTATGCACATGAATGCATAGAAAACTCTGTTAATGTATAAAAATGTCCAAGCGAATCCCCAAAAATCCCGAAATTGACACAACACCCTTGTTGTTCTATGCTGATACTAGGAAAAAAAATGAATTTGAGAAGAGGCAATGCATCTCGTTTCGTCCAGAAAGGTGAAACGTACCCTACCGAAACCATCGGGCTTGTTGTGAGAAGCTCTGGTTTGTGAGAAGCATATCCCCAAACCTCCCCCAAATGGGACAAAAAATTTACCATGACATGTTGATGCTGCTCCATGATAGCATGCCAAGTTTCATGAATTTTAGACGAGCTTTGGATTTACTAGAATTTTAAAACCAGGTATATATCTCAATGATTGCGGCCGAGTGATGGTGGTAGGGTGTTTGACATTCATTCTCATTTCTTGCATGGGACCTAATTAAGCATGCAACCAAGGACACAAATTTGAATTTTCAACCAATTTATATGCATTAGAGCATATGTGTGCATGTAATTGAAATTTAAATTATGCACATGAATGCATAGAAAACTCAGTTAATGTTTAATAATGTCCAAGCGAACCCCCCAAAATCCCAAAAATTGACACAACACCCCTATTGATCTATGTTGACACTAGGAAAAAAAATTGAAATCAAGAAGAGGCAATGCATATCGTTTTGTCCAGAAAGGTGAAACAGTCCCTACTGAAACCATCGGGCTTGTTGTGAGAAGCTCTGGCTTGTGAGAAGCATATCCCCAAACCTGCCCCAAACGGGATAAAAAATTTACCACGACATGTTGATGCCCCTCCATGACAGGATGCCAAGTTTCATGAATTTAAGATGAGCTTTGGATTTACTAGAATTTAAAAACCAGGCATATATCTCAATGTTTGCGGCCGAGTGATGGTGGCATGGTGTTTGACATTCATTCTCATTTCTTGCATGGAACCTAATTAAGCATGCAACCAAGGACCTAGATTTGAACTTTCAACTAATTTATATGCATTAGAGCATGTGCATGTAGTTCAAATTTGAATTATGCACATGAATGCATAGAAAACTCAGTTAATGTATAAAAATGTCCAAGCGAACCCTGAAAAATCCAAAAAATTGACACAAGACCCCTGTTGTTCTATGTTGATACTAGGGAAAAAATTGAATTCGGGAAGAGGCAATGCATCTCGTTTCGTCCAGAAAGGTGAAACGTTTCCTACCGAAACCATCGGCATTGTTGTGAGAAGCTCTGGTTTGTGAGAATCATATCCCCAAACCTGCCCCAAATGGGACAAAAATTTTACCACGGAATGTTGATGCTGCTCCATGACAACATGCCAAGTTTCATGAATTTCAGATGAGCTTTGGATTTACTTGAATTTAAAAACCAGGTATATATCTCAATGTTTGCGGCCGAGTGACGGTGACAGGGTGTTTGACATTCATTCTCATTTTCTTGCATGAGACCTAATTAAGCATGCAAGCAAGGACACAAATTTGAATTTTCAACCAATATATATGCATTAGAGCATATGTGTGCATGTAGTTCAAAATTTGAATTATGCACATGAATGCATAGAAAACTCAGTTAATGTATAATAATGTCCAAGCGAACCCCCCAAAATCCCAAAAATTGACACAACACCCCTATTGATCTATGTTGACACTAGGAAAAAATAATTGAAATCGAGAAGAGGCAATTCATATCGTTTTGTCCAGAAAGGTGAAACGTTCCCTACCGAAACCATCAGGCTTGTTGTGAGAAGCTCTGGTTTGTGAGAAGCATATCCCCAAACCTGCCCCAAATGGGACAAAAAAATTACCACGACATTTTGATGCCGCTCCATGACAGCATGCCAAGTTTCATTAATTTAAGACGAGCTTTGGATTTACTAGAATTTAAAAACCAGGTATATATCTCAATGTTTGCGGCCGAGTGATGGTGGCAGGGTGTTTGACATTCATTCTCATTTCTTGCATGGGACCTAATTAAGCATGCAACCAAGGACCCAGATTTCAACATTCAACTAATTTATATGCATTAGAGCATGTGCATGTAGTTCAATTTGAATTATGCACATGAATGCATAGAAAACTCAGTTAATGTTTAAAAATGTCTAAGCGAACCCTGAAAAATCACAAAAATTGACACAAGACCCCTGTTGTTCTATGTTGACACTAGCAAAAAAATTGAAATCGAGAAGATGCAAGGGATATCGTTTTGTCCAGAATGGTGAAACGTTCCCTACCGAAACCATCATGCTTGTTGTGAGAGAAGCTCTGGTTTACGAGAAGCTTATACCATAACCTGGCCCAAATGTGACAACTTTTTTTTACCCCAGCATCTTGATGCCGTTCCATGATAGCATGCCAAGGTTCATGAATTTCAAATGAGTTTTGTATTTACTAGAATTACAAAAGCAAGCACCTCAACATTTGCCGGAGAGCCACAATGCCGTGGTGTTTGAAATTCATCCCCATTTCTTGAATGGGACGTAAGCATCAATCCATGGACACATATATCATTTTACAACTCATTTTGGTGCACCGGAGCATGTGCATGTGGTTTAATTTTGAATTGCGCACCTGAAGTTCCTAGAAAACCAAGTTACCATATAAAAATGTCAAAACGAACCCTGAATAATTCCAAATTTTTTGACGACACACCTATAGTTTCATGTTCACTACAGATAGAAGTTATAGCAATTCAAACACCATCCTTTGCAGCTGTGACCCCATTATGTAATTCAAATCAAGATGAAAAATAAAGTAGATCCCACACAGTTTATTATCACAAACCATGGGAGATGTAGTACAAAATATCCTGGAGCACCGTCGGTGTATAGTACGCCTATGGCTTACTCGAGAAGGTTCCGGCTACAGTCCACAACCCACTCTGAATAAGGGACCATGTCTGATGACACTTTGGGCGCCAGTTTTTTTGCTGAAGCGATTCCAAACTTTCGGCTTCCGTGGAAATATCTACCTCCCCGCCCCTCCCCCTTACCAAAAGCCACATTTCCCCTGTTTCCGCCTTCCTTTCCAAGTTGAAACATTCACTCCTTGCTTGCAGCGCCGCCTCCTCACCAGCGACCCTCCTTCACATTGCTCGGCCTCGCCTATCCAGGCAGGTAATCCACACCCGAACCCCTTCCTCCTCCTCCTTCCACATCCCACATGCCCCGACCGAAGGCGTGAGCACGACACCTTCCACCCAAATCAATGACCCCTCCACCAAATAAGCACCGTCCTAAGCCATGGTGCATGCAGTATAGCCAGGATCTCAAGTAGCATTTGACAGCGGAGAAGCAAATCGCGCCCGCATGCGCGGATGAGGTCGCGATGGCTTCCATTCATGCCGACCCCCAGATATTGGAGGAGCACCTTTCCGTCAAGGCCACCGTCGCCTCACGCGCCGACACCGCGACGCAGTTGGCTTCTTTAAACGCCAGTTCGTGGCGTTTTCTCGAGGCCATCGTCGGTGCCTTCAACGAAGACTACAAGGTGTTTTCTCAGCATGCACGTGCTTACCTCATCTTGAGAGCCAGCAGGTTGGTGCCCGGAGCGGCTCATGCAACTCACCACTATGACGAGGGCACCCACGATGCGGAGGCCTCGCCCTCTTCCATGTCCAAGGAGCCAATCATCATCGATATCTCCGACAATGAGTAGCTTGTCTTATTAGCTCACTATAAGGACCCATGTTCAGTTTGCTAGCTACTGCCTTTCCTTAACAAATTTTAGTGAATTGTGCTATCTACTTTTACCATGCAATCTTCTGCTCAAGTGTATATGTTATATATGTCATGCAATGTGATGTTCAGTTAACTATTTAGTTCAATTCTGCAAATGTGATGTTCAATTCTTTAGGATGCAATTTTCCAAGTTGTCAAGCATGCTTGGTTTGGTTAACTGTCTGATCTTCTATTAGGAGTATGTTATATTGTACAATGTGGTGCTCAGTTAACATTTGGTTCATTTGTTGTGGTGTTTTCTTAACTGTTTGGTTCAATTCAGTAATGCAATGTTCAATTGTTGTGTGTGCATTCTGTTATTGTATACCATGTGAGAAATAAAGCGAATTTGGCTGTACTAAATACATGAGAAACAAATACAAATTGCTATATTTCCAAGTTGTTAAGAATGCTTGGTTTGTATAACTATCCGATCTTCTATTAGGAGTATGTTATATTTGTGCAATGTGGTGCTCAGTTAACGGTTGGTTCCTTTGTTGTGGTGTTTAGTTAACTGCTAGGTTCAATTCTGCAATGTGATGTTCAATTGTTGTGGCTGCATTCTGTTATTGTATACCATGTGAGAAATAAATTGAATTTGGATGTACTAAATACATGAGAAACAAATACAATTGCTATATTTCCAAGTTTTTAAGCATGCTTGGTTTGGTTAACTGTCTGATCTTCTATTAGGAGTATGTTATATTTGTGCAATGTGGTGCTCAGTTAAAGGTTGGTTCATTTGTTGTGGTGTTTAGTTAACTGCTTGGTTCAATTCTGCAATGCGATGTTCAATTGTTGTGGCTGCATTCCGTTATTGTATACTATAATACCTTGTCTTTTTTATTCCTTTGCCCCATTTCCAATATAGAGAAGATATTTATGCCCATCCTTGTTTTCAGGCCTTCCCAAAACAGTTCACTGATGATTACCTCTCAAACCACCTATATGGACAAGAGGCGAGGAAGGTTTTCATACAACACCCACAATTCAATATTGAAGTGTTCCTGAAGAGGGCGAAGGATGGACAATCAATCATCCACAGGCACTGGCCTAAAGTTGCAAAGACCTTCAACATCAATGAATGCTCAATATATGCCTTCCGCTTCAGCAGTTTTCCCGGTGAGATGCATCTGTCTATGTACCCTCTATGATGCTAATTTCGAAAGGTTTTAGATGTTGCACGTGAAACTTGGTGCTGGTGCAGTTGTGTAATGGGGTAGTTGAGTGCTGAAGCTATATCATGTTGTACTCTGATGTATTTCAATTATGAAATCCTGCTTCCCTAATATGAGAATGAAATATATTATGTGTTTAATATGAATGTCAATTAGATTAATAAATGGATTATTAATAATAGGGAAATTAGCCTGCTAATTCGTTTTCTATTGCAAACGGTTTGAGAAAATACCATGGGCGATGACCTAAGGCAACACACACAGTTTCTTCTACGCAGCGTGTGCATAGCTTCAAATAGCGGAGATAGCATCCGCTATTGTGTTCGCAGTAGCGCTGGCGCAATAGCGTCCGCTATTGATCAAATTAAGTATTAATATGTTTTGTTAAGGATCTAGAAATATAACCAATAATCTAGTGCTTTTACAAATCTGCTACGTGGACATAGCACCCGCAATATCGCCCGCTATCCACATTCCGCTACGCGGACCCCAATCAACTACCAGCCTGATATCCGCTATTTAAAACCATGAGCGTGTGTGATGCATTCAATAATGAAAACGATAAAAATATTAATATTGTGTGCGATGGGAAGGCCATCACAAACGATTTAACGGGGAAAATTGTGTGTGATGTACCTACGAACGGAAACATTTTCCTGGAAGTGACTATGTGGGACGTGTGTACGAACGGAAAGGTTTCGCAGGGACTGACTATGTGGGATGACCTTACGACTGGAAATGATTTCGCCTATATAATTGTATTTTTTTCAGCACTACTGTACGTATAATCATATTTGCTCGCTTGCCGGTCGCACACGACCTTGTTTTGCCGAGCGTGTGTGCGAGGAGGGCATATCCCCGATGGTTTTGGGGTCGTGTGCGAAGGACCTCCTAATCGCCCACACTCAGTAGGCGACGGTTCCGAATGCCATCGCGGAAATTGGTTTAAAACCGTTTGTATAGCACCAACACATACCAGTGGAGGGGTCCGACTGCGCAAAGTCCTAATGGATGGCGGCAGCGGGCTTAATATCATTTACGCTAACAAATTGGAGGCGATGGGCATCCCGATGACCCAACTCAACAAGAGCAACATGCAGTTCCACGGGGAAATCCCTAGGAAGAAGGCTAAATCACTCAGCCAGATTGCCCTCGATGTCGTATTCAGCGAGGAGAAGAACATCCGGAAGGAACGGCTGAATTTCAAGGTGGTGGACTTTTGAAGTGCTTATCACGCCATCCTGGGTAGGCTTGCCTACGCACGTTTTATGGCCCGTCCATATTATGTGTATCTTAAGCTTAAGATGCCAGGGCCAAAAGGTGTGATCACCATCACAGGCAATTGGAAGTTGGCCGAAGAGTGCCTCTACAAGGGCTCCCAAATTGCTGATGAGCAGATGGCAATGGCCAAGCTGGATGAATACAAGAAGGCGGTGGACGCAAGCGAGTTGTTGAAGTCCAAGAAGCCAACTGTGGAATCTCCATTCCGGTCGGCCAAGGAAACAAGCCGGTGCACATCCATCCCGAAGACCCAAACACTGCCCCGACCAACATCTCCACCACCCTTAACAGCAAATAGGAAGTCGAGCTCGTCTAGTTCCTCCATGAGAACTGGGACATCTTCGCATGGAAGCCCTCTGACATGCCGGCTGTTCCCAGGGAACTGGATGAGCACAGACTCTGTGTCGATTCAATGATGAAGCATGTCAAGGAGCATCTTTGGAGATCTTCCACCGAGAAGCGCAAGGTAGTTGGCCAGGAGATAGCGCGGCTCTTGGCCGTCGAGTTCATCCGAGAGGTGTACCACTCAGAGTGGCGCGCCAACGTTGTCCTTGTGCCGAAGAGAGACAAGTCTCTCTGAATGTGCGTAGATTTTAGGGACATCAATCGGGCCTGCCCGAAGGATCATTTCCCTCTCCCTCGCATAGATCAGATAGTAGATTCTACTGCCGGATGTGAGCGATTATCATTTCTGGATGCATACTCTGGGTACCACCAGATCCGACTGTACTACCCTGATGAAATAAAAACAACGTTCATCACCCCATTCGGGTGTTTCTGTTATATCACGATGCCATTTGGGTTGAAAAATGTTGGGGCCACATTCCAGCGCATGATCCAGAAGTGTTTGCAGAAGCAGATCAGTCGAAATGTAGAATCTTATATGGATGACATCATGGTTAAGTCTAGGAAAGGTTCCAACCTCCTGACCGAATTTTGTCAACTTACATGCTTTCGGCATCAAGCTCAACCCAACCAAGGGTACATTCGGCGTACCAGCAGGCAAGTTACTTGGTTTCCTCGTTTCCGAACGAGGGATCGATGCCAATCCTAAGAAGATAGGAGCAATCATCCGAATGAAACAAACAGAACGTCTACACGACGTACATCGCCGCACAGGCTGCTTAGCAGCCCTGCGTAGTTTCATCTCACGACCCTGTCAAAAGGCCCTGCCACTTTACTGATTGATAAAGACGTGTGACAGGTTCGAGTGGACTCCCAAAGCACAGACTGCATTCCAGGAACTCAAAGCCTTGCTTTCCCCACAACCGGTGCTAGCCGCTCCGAGCAGCAAGGAGCCCTTGCTCTTATACATCATGGCCACAAGCCAAGTTGTTAGCACAGTCCTCACTGTGGAACGGGAAGAACAAGGCAAAGCCTTCAAGCTCCAATGACCGGTCTACTACATCTCTGAAGTCCTTACACCTTCCAAGCAAAGGTATCTGCATTATCAGAAGCTAGTATACGGAATCTATCTAACTTCAAAGAAGGTGGCGCATTATTTTCAAGAACACTCGGTCACAGTGATAAGTGACTCTCCTCTATTTGAGATCATGAACAATACATATGCCACTGACCGAGTGGCTAAGTGGGCCATTGAGCTCCTCCAGCGGTACATCAGGTTTAAAGCCAAGAAGGCTATCAAGTCACAAGCCCTGGTAGATTTCCTGGCCGAATGGTTTGAGCAAGCGCAGCCTGTCCCGAGTGTTCTCGAACAATGGACGATGTTCTTCGATGGCTCCAAAATGCTCCACTAAAGGAGATCCACTCAGCTACCCCCTTCATATCCACTTCGAATCCTCCAACAATGAAGCTGAGTACGAGGCTCTCTTATATGGAGTGCAAATGGCAATTTCTCTGGGAATTCACCGAATGATGGTCTATGGTGATTCGGACCTAGTGGTGAATCAAGTCATGAAGGAATTGGATATCCGTAGCCCTGCAATGACCGATTACTGCAACATCGTCATGAAACTAGAAAAACACTTTGAAGGGTTGGAGCTCCATCATGTACCATGACTATAAAAACCAAGCGGCCGATGACCTGGCCAAGATGGGCTCCACTCAGAAGGTACTACCCAAGAATGTGTTCCTGGAACACTTGCACTCACCCACAATCAAGGAAGATCCTTTTGTGGAAGAGCCCCTGCCACCAATCGGACCTTCTAATCTGACTGAAGTAGACATCCCCGCAGTAATTGATTTTGTCCAAGAAATGTTAATCATCACTCCTGAGTGGACCGAGCCATACCTGGCATACTTGCTCCGACAGGAGCTCCGAGGCGATGAAGATGAAGCCCGTCAGATCGTCCGCTGGTCCAAGGCCTTCACCATCATGGGAGATCAACTATACAAGAAAAGTATGACTTGAGTCACTCAACGGTGCAAATCCCCGGAGGAAGGACAACAGATACTACAAGAGATTCACTGGGGAACATGTGCGCATCATGCGTCCTCTCAGACCTTGGTCTCCAAAGCATTCAGAGCCAGATTCTATTGGCCCCGAGCCAATGATGCCGCCCGAGACATAGTGGATCAATGTGTCGGGTGCCAGTTCTATGTGAACCAGTCGCACAAGCCGGCGTCCGCCCTGAAGACTATCCCCCTCACTTGGTCATTCGCCGTTTGGGGACTCGACATGGTTGGCCCTCTCTGGATTGGGGTGAGTGGCTTCACACACCTGTTGGTAGCAGTAGTTCACGAAGTGGATCGAGGCTAAACACATAAAGAAGCTAGACCCAGCCACTGCGATTCAATTCATCAAGGAGATTATCTTCAAATACGGAGTCCCACACAGCATCATCACCGACAACGGGTCTAACTTTGACTCAGACGAGTTCTACGAGTTTTGTTACACCCAGGGCACTCGGGTCGATTACGCCTCTATGGCACACCCATAGTCGAATGGGAAAGCCGAGAGAGCAAGTAGACTCACACTAAAGGATTGAAGCCTCGACTAATGCGTGATCTGACCCATACAACAGGAGCCTGGGTGACCAAGCTACCAGCGGTCCTCTGGGGCTGCGAACGACCCTGAATCGATCCACGAACCACACCCCATTCTTCATGGTGTATGGGTCAGAAGCGGTCTTGCCGAGTGATCTGCTCCACAACTCTCCTCGAGTGGATGTTTACTCGGAAGCCGAAGTCAAGGAAGCAACGCAGGATGGCCTATAACTTTTGGAGGAAGAACGTGGGCTAGCACTTATAAGATCGACGTTGTACCAACAAGACTTGCATCGCTACGATGATAGACACATTAGATGACGTGCTTTCCAGGAAGGAGACCCGGTCCTCTAAGTGGATCAACAGAAGCCTCACAAGCTGGCACCCCCCTGGGAGGACCGTTCGCCATACCCAAGGTCTTACACAATGGAGCATACAAGTTGTACAACTTCACCAAAGGAATAGAAGAGCCCGGAGCTTGGAATGTAGATTTGCTCTGCAAGTTTTATACTTAGATTAAATTTCTGCCTTGTAATAGTTCGTCCGAATGAACTTAGATGAATAAAAGTCTCGATTTTTCACATATATTGTCTAGTTCAACCAACGGCCGTGTTTCACTCAGGTGACCAATCACATTCGGGAACTAACACACCTCCAGTGGGTGTAGAGGTGAGAAAACTTAGCTGCGCACCAGTTTTCGCCTAAGTTAAATAATCCGAGTGGGATCTAATTCACACTCGGGGGCATAGCTGCGAACCAATTTTCGCCTAAGTTAAAAAACAATCAGTGTAAGGATCCGCTCCACACTCGAGGGCTTAGCTGCGAACTAGCTTTCGCCTAAGTTAAAAATAATAATCCGAGTGGGGTCCAGTCCACACTCGGGGGCTTAGCTGCGAACCAGCTTTCACCTAAGTTGAAAAAATAATCCGAGTGGGATCTAGTCCACACTCAGGGGCTTAGCTGCAAACAGGTTTTCACCTAAGTTAAAAAAGTCGAGTGGGATCTAATCCACACTCTGGGGCTTAGTTGCAAACGAGTTTTCGCCTCAGTTAAAAAACAATCCGAGTAAGGATCCACTCCACACTCGGGGGCTTATCTGCGAACCAGCTTTCGCCTAAGTTCGAAAATAACCCGAGTGAGGATCTGCTCCACACTCGGGGGCTTAGCCGCAAACCAGCTTTCGCCTAAAAGTCAAACACAAGAAGCAAATAGAAGCGCAAAAGTTTTCAAACCAAAGATTTAATTCGTCCAAATGTCTCCGAGATAAAACGAGCCCAAGGCTCAGTGAAGTATTTCATTACATCAACCAGTCGGCATTCCGGGGCAAATTCAATCAATTTTTAAGCCTCAGGCGGAGGGCTAGCTTGGTCAAAGAAGGTCTCTAGATAAATCCCATCGGTGATGCAAGTAGTAGTTTCAACGAGGGTCTCCATGAAATCCTCAAACTTGAGGTTCTTCTTGTTCACTACTCGGAGGTTCTTCAGCTTCTCCTCATCGACGTTCTTACAATGAACACGGACGCATGATAGCGCCACATCAGCTCCACTCCGGACAGCAGACTTCTTCCAACCTTTCACCCGAGCAGGGACTTCGCTCAGCCTCGTCGTCACTGACTCCACGTCCATCTGAGTCTCTTCGCATGGCTATGATGTCTACTATGCAACTTTATTCTTGTAGACACATGTTGGGCCTCCAAGCGCAGCGTTTTATAGGACAGTATCAATTTTCCCTCAAGTGGATGACCTAAGGTTTATCAATCCGTGAGAGGTGTAGGATGTTACGCCCAATATGCGATACTATCCTAAAGAGACTCAAAGGTCCCACCAAGGATAGAACCGCATATTGATACGCTTTTGCAAGGTGGACATCATTACATCAACATTACATAATAGATGGGGATACATACAAAAGGCATACAATGCCACAACAATACATCAACATACAAGAGAACAACATCCGACTACGGATGAAACATAAACAGAAACTCAAATGACATCCACCCTGCTAGCCTAGGCTGTCGACCTGGAACCTATCCCCAGATCAAAGGAGAAGCAGAAGAAGAACTCCAAAACAAGCAAACATCACTCTCGCGTCAAGATCATTGCAAAACCTGTACCTGCAACTGTTGTTGTAGAATCTGTGTGCCACGAGGACTCAGCAATCCCATTACCATGGGTATCAAGACTAGCAAAGCTTAATGGGAAAGGAAGGGGTAAAGTGGTGAGGTTGCAGCAACGACTAAGCATATATGGTGGCTAACATACGCAAATAAGAGCGAGAAGAGAGCAAACGAAATGGTTGTGAAGCTAGCAATGATCAAGAGGTGATCCTGAACTCCTACTTACGTCAAACATAACCCAAAACCGTGTTCACTTCCCGGACTCCGCCGAAAAGAGACCACCACGGCTACACACATGGTTGATGCATTTTAATTCGTATCTGGTGTCAAGTTATCTACAACCGGACATTAACAAATTCCCATCTTCCACATAACCACGGGCACGGCTCTCGAAAGTTTATACCTTGCAGGGGTGTCCCAACTTAGCCCATCACAAGCTCTCACGGTCAACGAAGGATATTCATTCTCCCAGGAAGACCCGATCAGTCTCGGAATCCCGGTTTACAAGACATTTTGACAATGGTAAAACAAGACCGGCAAGACCGCCCAATGCACCGACATCCCGATAGGAGCTGCACATATCTCGTTCTCAGGGCAACACCGGATGAACAATCCGTACAACTAAAACCAGACCTCAAATTTCCCTGAGGGGGCGCTGCAAAGGGCTCTGGTTTGGACCAACACTTAGAGAAGCACTGGCCCCGGGGGGGGGGGGCTAAAATAAAGATGACCCTCGGGTTGGCCGACCCAAGGGAAGGGTATAGGTGGTGGTGAGGCAAACGGTAAAACCATGGTTGGGCCTTGCTGGAGGAGTTTTATTCAAAGCGAACTGTCAAGGGGGTCCCATAAATCACCCATCCGCGTAAGGAACGCAAAATCAAGGAGCATAACACCGGTATGACAGAAACTAGGGCAGCAAGAGTGGAGCAAAACACCAGGCATAAGGCCGAGTCTTCCACCCTTTACCAAGTATATAGATGCATTAATTAAATACAAGATATTGTGATATCCCAACATAATCCTGTCCACCATGGAGCAATCTTCAACTTCACCTGCAACTAACAACGCTATAAGAGGGGCTGAGCAAAGCGGTAACATAGCTAAACAATGGTTTGCTAGGAAGGGTGAAAAAGGTTAGAGGCTGACGTGGCAAATTGGGAGGCTTGAAGAACAAGTGATAGGTAGCACAGCAAAGCGATAGAACGAAGCAACTAGCATAGCAATGATAGTAGTGAGATCCAAGGTGACGGTCATCTTGCCTGAAATCCCGCAAGGAAGAAGAACGAGTCCATGAAAAAGACGAACGAATGAAGCCATGAAGACGAACCAAGCGTAGACGAACGATTCCTCACGATCGCAACGAAACAGGAACTATCGAAAAGAAGCACACAACATGGTAAACACACCACACAAGAACAAGGCATGATGCTCAACCAAGTATGATGCATGACAAGACTACATGAATCTACTCATGGCAAGAGATGATGCATACAAGAACAACACATCAAAGCAAGTTTAAATGAGGCCGGAAACAACATATAACAATTCCGGTAAATCCTGATATCCAAATTTCGAAATTGATCCAGATCTGAATAACTATTAGGTTGAAGTTTTTAAACAGCAAGTTAAGATGCAACAATATGATCTACACGAGATTCTATTCAAATTACATATAAAGTTCATTTAATTCGGAGCTACGGCCTACAAGATATGAGCAAAACAAGCCAAACATGGCATTGATGCAAAATGCATACAAACATCAAGCAAACGCTCTCAAAACATGGATGCAACATGATAATATGAAACTTCATGCAAAATCAAGAAAGTTTCATATAGAGCACACTCAAAACGGAGCAACGGTTCAACACATACACTCTACAAGTTTAAAGGACAAATTGTCCACAAAAGCAACTAGGCATCTAGCAAGCATCAAAACAATATGCTACAACACCTCAACATAAGAACAAAAGGCATGATCATGAAGTACAGGTAAAGCATGACAAAACATGAACACTGAGCTATCTCCAGAAAACACTATAACATGCTCAAAAGGACATGGCAAGGATGCAAATAATAACAGTTTACAGACTTACTAGAAATAACATCAGGTTGCAATGTTTAGAGCTATCAAACAACATGTTACAGGAACTTATCATGACAAAAAAAGGCATGGAATGCTAATACTAAAGACAAAGAACAAAACTCCCTTACTGAACTAATTCCAAAGATCAACAGAAAACATGGTAGCATCTATGCAAACATGGCAAGTAATATGACAGATTCAGACATGGCAGGAACAACAATAAGTAGGCATGTGGGAGAGCTTGTACAACTCACCACAGAGCAATACATGGCATACAAATGTAACCAGCCGTAAGAAGACATGTTTATGAAGCTAAGCATGACAATAGCAAGTTCATAGGGTGTATGGATCACTAGCAAAACACATGGCAAAACTGAACTTAATGTTAACAGGCTGACAACAGCATTATTTAGCAATTTGAGAGCAATATTACAACAAGCTACAGCAGGCTATAAATGCAACCAGGGGCATGGATGTATAGAGCATGACATGTATAACAAAACATCCTTAGTGAACATCTCCAGATTATGCATAGAATGACTTGTAGTAGCAGGTTTACATAGCATCATGATATAGCAGATTCAGCCTAGCAAAACAGTAACAGCAAGCACCCTACTTCACGAGCTCTATGCACTCACTACAGGACTCACAAAAATACATGGATTGCACCACTGTAAATATGGCATGATGTAGCTCAAAACTCATGTAGACATCAAGCTCATAAGATGCACACACAAAATGCAATGAAAAAGACAAATCACCAAGTTCTGTTAACAGACAGCAGATTACATCATATAGCACTCTTCCAATGATGATTCGGGCATAAAGATGGACTCAAACAAATATGGCACAATGGAACAAAATAAATAGAATCTCTCAATGAACATTTTCATATATTACATGCACAAAACGGAGCAACACACAAGAAGTTATGGCATGATGAACAGAGCACCAGAATAAGCAAATTTACAGGACTTGCCCGAATTTCATAAAAAAAACATGACGAGCGTCAAATAGTAACAGGCGCGCATGGCGGGATTTAGGCGGCTAACCACTGGGCTTTGGCCCAGGTTGGGGGGGAGAGGATTGGCAGGCCGGCGCTGGGGAGGCCGGGCCGGCTGGGCTGGGCCTGCCGCGGTGCAGGGCCCACATGAAGGAGCTCAGTCGTCCTCCTCGTCGTGCGCCCGCACGAGCATGCAGGAGAGGCGGCCATGGCAGCAGGGCGACAGCGGCGCTGGTCGGCTGGGAGGCTAGGAGGAGGCCGGGACAGCGGGAACGGGCAGATCCGGGTCGGTTGGCGCCGAATCCGGGCAACGGCGACAGTGGGCGGAGCTCGGGGAGGCGCGACTCCACATCCATGGCGACCTACGGGCAGAGAGAGATGTGAGAGATGGAGAGATCCAAAGTAAGAAGAGGGTGGGAGGAAAGGAGAGGGCGACGGGGAGGCGGCGACCTTGCAGGGTGCCGGTGGTGAGGCGGACCACGGCGGCGGTGAGGATCCGACGCGCCAGCGGCAGAGGAGTCGGGCGACGGGGACGGGATCGAGCGGGGCGCGTCTTGAGAGAGCTCAGGCGGCTGTGGGCCGTGGCGGTGGGGCTTGGGCCCATGCGGGCCCCGGATGGGCTCCGTAGGCTACGCAGGGAAAGGAGTGCGTGGGGAGGATGCGTGGCGCCGTCCCATTGGCTGGGCGCGCGTGGCTAGGCGAGGTGGCGATGCCTGATTGGCCGAGGGCGACGGCGCGGCGGCAGCTGGCGGTTGGCGGCGCGACAAGTGGCGACGAAGGGGAGGTCCAGTGCGGAAAATGATGGAGGAGGCGGCTGGAGGCACAGAATTCGAGGGGGGGTTGGTGGAGGCCTAGATTAGCCCAAATTTTAAAGGAGGGGTCTATATATAGCAAATAGTGGGCTAGGGTTGGGGGTTTTGCTCCGTTTCAGACCGTTCGATCGCCATTGGATGGCTCCAGAGCGGAGAGGGTCTAGGTGAGTGGCTAGTGGGCTGTGTAGATGGGCTTGGCTTGTGAGAAGAGAAGAGAAGAGAATAGCAGCCCGACAATGTTTTCGGAGACCGAAAACGTCCGACGAGAAGACCGGCTATACTGCCGCTATAGATGACGATTGAGCAGTCAAACGGACTCCGAATGCGATGAAATTTGGCAGGCGGTCTACCTACAACATAACAACACCGCACGCCAAGTTTCATCGCATTCCGAGAACATTTTAATGCCACATATAAAATATTATTATGGAGGAGCCGCGGGCGCGTGCGAGTGTGGCTGTGCTCAGAACGGACAACGGAGAGAACCGGGGGAACCCGAACGGACACAAGTTTTGAAAAACATGTAGATGACATGCAGATGATGACATGGCAAAATGCAACACGCAAGAAAATGACATGGCAGCAACGACGAATAACTGGAAGACACCTGGCGCATCGAATTCGGGGCGTTACAACTCTCCTCCACTAACAAGAGATCTCGTCCCGAGATCTTAGGAATGAGACGGAAGAGAAAGAGGAAGACGTGAAGCAAGAACTCAAGAGAAGAAGCAAAGAATCGAGAGCACTCGAGAAGAAGAGAGGAATGACGAGAATGACGAGAACCGAAAGCTGACGGAATCAGATAGACTATGAAACCACTCCGGTTAGAACGAGATAAGAAACGAATAAGACTGAAAGGATTTAGGCAGCACTCCGGCTGAAAATCGAAGGATTAGAACACAAACTTCACAAGATGGGATTGCACTTGATGAGATGAACAACGCAAAGCCTCCGGAAGAATTGAAAGAATGGAAGGAAAAGAACTTAGAAGAAAGGGTTGAACGGAGTTGTTGAGAAAATCAACAACAAAAGAATAAGCTTGTTGTGGACTTATCAAAAACATCTCAAAACTTGAGGTGAAATTAGACCACAACCAATATCTGAATAGTTGAGCGGAACGAAGAAATGCAAAACTCCGCTTCAAAAGAATATGGAGAATTAATTACACTTCGAGACGCTAGAAGAAAAGATACTTGAATTTCTCCAACAAAGTGTTGATGAACTCTTGAAGAATGAATTAAATCATGAAGAACCACCATGAAGAACTCCGGTAAACAAAAGGACAATGAGATAGAATTGAAGGATTAAAAGAATAAGATTAAAGCTTGCTTCGATTTAGATGGAGGTTCCGATGAGATGGCCGAGGAAACTTGAGCTCTGGAAAAGAAAAGATGAAAACACTTGGAACTAGAATTTATTCCTCACGAACAAACTTCGGAGGAAGGGATTACTTGACGACGATGAAATAAGAATAAGAATTACGTTATGCTTATCCTCATCAAATTTAATTGATAACAACCGGATTTGGCATACTACTTATTCTCATTGAAAAATGATTACAGATAGAGATATAGCGCAAACTTGAGGAAGGTTTTCAATGATCCACCGATAGGACTTGAAAACAACGAATGAATTGATATGATAATGAAGGAAGTGAAAACTTGAACGAACCACCGTAAGAATTCAAAAATGACTAATGAAAGAGACTGAATCACCGGGAAGAATTTGAAGAACCAATAAGCTAGAGGGGATTTAGATGCAAAAGAATAAAGAGATCATGAGCTGATTAAAGAACACTTGAACGAAGCACCAGGATAATTAGAGAATGATAACTGGAATGATGGCCTCGAGTGAAAGAAATGGAAAAACAACTCCTGACATACTCCGGATGGGTAAGCAAAGGAATATCTGACAAATGGAATAATTCAAGAGGATAACATGAAGCTAGAACCACGAAACTTCGAGAGAACGGACAAGATATAAAGGAAAAATTCTTATTCGATCTTCAAATGACGACGAGAAACACCACCAAAATTACCGAGATACTCCGGGATAATGAAAAACCGAAAAGGTTGAGCCAACAATGAAAAGAATTTGAACGAGATCTTGGAGAAGGCATGTGACTGATGGGATCCATTCTTACGTCACACTTAAAAGGAATTGAGAATAACTTCGGGAGAATTAGAAGAGTCAGGTAAGATCCTGGGAAAAGACCTATGGGTTAGGGCCCACTAAAGAGAAAAACACCGTTGAAAAGGATTGTTGAAGAGGTAGATGATGCACCAGAATGATTGAAATATTTGAATGAGGTGACAAACTCAAATTAATTGGAACACAGACGAATCTCCTGAGATGTCTTGAACACTCCGGAAGGATAAACCGGTGAGAGGCGAACGAGCAGGGAAAACACTTGAGCCAAGGGGAAGAATATAATCACTACCAAAAATTAGAATTGAATCCACCGAAGAAGACAAAGAGATGAAGAATGTCAAACGAGACGAGAATTCACCGGTTGAGATAATTTACGAAAGACTGAAGAGGTTCCGCACGAATGAAATTGATGCTCGAAACAGACTCAAACTCCGGGAAGAAAAAGGGTGGGAGGGCGGGGAAAACAAAGGCGACTTGAAGGAATCAATGAATACTTGAAGAAAAAAAAACACCGGTTGAAATGATTGAGGAGAGAATGCAAAGGCTTCACACGAGTAGGATGAATACTCGATTTTGGACTCCGACTCCGAGATGAAAAAGGGTGGGCGGGTGGGAAAAAGAAAACAACTGAGGATTGAACTCAAAGATGAAGAGGCTCGAGTCAACTTGACGAGAAATGCACCGGATAAAAGAGCTGAGAACCAACGACCAGAAAACCAACTACGTGATCCTAAAGAAAGTTTGAAAGGGAAGAGGAGTAAGTCAAAACACCAACGTCAAGATTCCTGACTAGAGCAACGAAGGGGCTGAGGGGTAAAAAGAATTCCTACTCTCCGATATAACTAGACTTCGAAAATAGTTTTCTTCTAGACTCAACAACGGCCAAACTACACGATCAATCAAGGGGGCTCCTAGGGTTGGTCAAGGATCTGATACCAACTTGTCACGCCCAATATGCGATACTATCCTAAAGAGACTCGAAGGTCCCACCAAGGATAGAACCACATATTGATACACTTTTGTAAGGTGGATATCATTACATGAACATTACATAATAGATGGGGATACATACAAAAGGCTTACAATGCCACAAGAATACATCAACATACAAGAGAACAACATCCGACTATGGATGAAACATAAACAGAAACTCAAACGACATCCACCCTGCTAGCCCAGGCTGCCGACCTGGAGCCTATCCCCTGATCGAAGGAGAAGCAGAAGAAGAACTCCAAAACAAGCAAACATCGCTCTCGCGTCAAGATCATCACATAAACTGTACCTGCAACTATTGTTGTAGTAATCTGTGAGCCACGAGGACTCAGCAATCCCATTACCATGGGTATCAAGACTAGCAAAGCTTAATGGGTAAGGAAGGGGTAAAGTGGTGAGGTTGCAGCAGCGACTAAGCATGATATGGTGGCTAACATACGCAAATAAGAGCGAGAAGAGAGCAAACGGAATGGTCGCGAAGCTAGCAATGATCAAGAGGTGATCCTGAACTCCTACTTACGTCAAACATAACCCAAAACCGTGTTCACTTCCCGGACTCCGCCGAAAAGAGACCATCACGGCTACACACGCGGTTGATGTGTTTTAATTCGGATCTGGTGTCAAGTTATCTACAACCGGACATTAACAAATTCCCATCCGCCACAGAACCGCGGGCATGGCTTTCGAAAGATAATACCCTGCAGGGGTGTCCCAACTTAGCCCATCACAAGCTCTCATGGTCAACGAAGGATATACCTTCTCCCAGGAAGACCCGATCAGTCTCGGTATCCCGGTTTAGAAGACATTTCGACAATGGTAAAACAAGACCAGCAAAGCCGCCCGATGTGCCGACAATCCCGATAGGAGCTGCACATATCTCGTTCTTAGGGCAACACCAGATAGGTTAGCCTACGAGTAAAACCAGCCCTCGAGTTGCCCCAAGGTGGCCCCGCAGTCTGCCCGGTCCGGACTAGCACCTAGAGAAGCATTGGCCCGGGAGGGGGGGGGCTAAAATAAAGATGACCCTTGGGTTGGCCGACCCAAGGGAAGGGTATAGGTGGTGGTGAGGCAAATGGTAAAACCAAGGTTGGGCCTTGCTGGAGGAGTTTTATTCAAAGCAAACTGTTAAGGGGGTCCCATAAATCACCCAACCGCGTAAGGAACGCAAAATCAGGGAACATAACACTGGTATGACGGAAACTAGGGCGGCAAGAGTGGAACAAAACACCAGGCATAAGGCCAAGCCTTCCACCCTTTACCAAGTATATAGATGCATTAATTAAAATAAGAGATATTGTGATATCCCAACATAATCCTCTCCACCATGGAGCAATCTTCAACTTCACCTGCATCTAACAACGCTATAAGAGGGGCAGAGCAAAAGCGATAACATAGCCAAACAATGGTTTGCTAGGAAGGGTGAAAAAGGTTAGAGGTTGACATGGCAATTTGGGAGGCTTGATCAACAAGAGATAGGTAGCGCGGCAAAGCGATAGAACGAAGCAACTAGCATAGCATGGATAGTAGTGAGATCCAGGGTGACGGTCATCTTGCTTGAAATCCCGCTAGGAAGAAGAACGAGTCCATGAGGAAGACGAACGGATGAAGCCGAACCAAGCGTAGACGAACGAATCCTCACGATCGCAACGAAACTCGAGAAGAAGCACACAACATGGTAAACACACCACATATATACATGACATGATGCACAACCAAGCATGATGCATGACAAAGCTACATGAATCTACTCATGGCAAGAGATGATGCATACAAGAGCAACACATCAAAGCAAGTTTAAATGAGGCCGAAAATAACATATAACAATTCCGGTAAGTACTCATATGCAAATTTAGAAATTGGTCCAGAACTGAATAAACCTTATGTTCAAGTTGTTAAACAGCAAGTTAAGATGCACCAAGATGATCTACACAAAATTCTAGTCAAGTTACATATAAAGTTCATTTAATTCAGAGCTACGGCCTAGAAGATATGAGCAAAACAAGTTAAACATGGCATTGATGCAAAAGGCATTCAAACATCAAGAAAACACACTCAAAACATGGGTGCAACATGATAATATGAAACTTCATGCAAAATCAAGCAAGTTTTATATAGAGCACACTCAAAACGGAGCAACGGTTTAACACATACAAATGAAACAAGTTTAAAGGACAAGCTGTCCAAAACAGCAACTAGGCATCTAGCAAGCATCAAAACAATATGCTACAACACCTCAACATAAGAACAAAAGGCATGTTCATGAATTACAAGTAAATCATGACAAAACATGAACACTGGGCTCCAGAAAACAATATAACATGCTCAAAAGGACATGGCAAGATTGCAAATAATAACAGTTCACAGACTTGGCAGAAACAACACCAGGTTGCGATGTTTAGAGCTATCAAACAACATGTTGCAGGAACTAATCATGGCAAACAAAGGCATGGCATGTTAATACTAAATTCAAAGAACAAAACTCCTTTACTTAACTAATTCCAAATATCAACAGAAAAATGGTAGGATCCATGCAAACATGGCAAATGATGACAAATTCAGACATGGCAGCAACATCAATAAGTAGGCATGTTGGTGAGCTTGTACAACTCAACACAGAGCAATAAATGGCATGAGAAGGTAACCAACAGTAAGAATACATGTTTATGAAGCTAAGCATGGCAAGAGCAAGTTCATAGTGTGCATGGATCACTAGAAAAGCTCATGGCAAAACTGAACTTAATGTTAAGAGGCCGACAGCAACATTATTTAGCAATTTGAGAGCAAGATTACAACAAGCTACAACAGGCTATAAATGCAACTAGGGGCATGGATGGATAGATCATGACATGTATAACAAAAAAACGTTAGTGAACATCTCCATATTATGCATAGAATGACTTGTAGGAGCAGGTTTACATAGCATCATGATATAGCAGATTCAGCCTAGCAAAACAGTAACAACAAGTACCCTACTTCACGAGCTCGATGCACTCACTACAAGACTCAAAAAAATACATGGATTGCACCACTGTAAATATGGCATGAGGTAGCTCAAAACTCATGTAGACATCAAGCTCATAAGATGCACACACAAAATGCAATGAAAAAGGCAAATCACCAAATTCTGTTAACAGACAACAGATTACATCATATAGCACTCTTACAACGATGATTCGGGCATCAATATGGACTGAAACAAACATGGCACAATGGAACAAAATGAAGAGCATCTCTTAGTGAACATTTTGATATATTACAAGCACAAAACGGAGCAGCACACTAGAAGTTATGGCATGATGAATAGGGCACCAGAATAAGCAAATTTACAGGACAACCGAATTTCGTAAAAAAAACAGGACGAGCATCAAATAGTAACATGCGCGCAGGGCGGGATTTAGGCGGCTCACCACTGGGCTTTGGCCCAGGTTGGGGGGGAGAGGATTGGCAGGCCGACGCTGGGGAGGCTGGGCCGGCTGGGCTGGGCCTGCCGCGGTGCGGGGCCCACAGGAAGGAGCTCAGTCGTCCTCCTCCTCGTGCGCTTGCACGAGCACACGGGAGAGGCGACCATGGCAGCCTGGGCTAGCAGGGTGGATGTCGTTTGAGTTTCTGTTTGTGTTTCATCCGTAGTCGGATGGTGCTCTTATTTAAGATGATGTTGTATTCATGTGGCATTGTTTGCCTCTTGTATGTATCCCAACTATTATGTAATGGTACGATGTAATGATATCCACCTTGCAAAAGCGTCTCCAATATGCGCTTCTATCCTTAGTGGGACCTTCGAGTTCCTTTAGGATAGGGTCGCATATTGGGCGTGATAAGTTGGATTGCTCATCCGGTGTTGCCCTGAGAACGAGATATGTGCAGCTCCTATCGGGATGTCGGCGCATCGGGCGGTCTTGCTAGCCTTGTTTTACCATTGTCAAAATGTCTTGTAAACCGGGATTCCGAGACTGATCGGGTCTTCCTGGGAGAAGGAATATCCTTCGTTGACCGCGAGAGCTTGTGATGGGCTAAGTTGGGACACCCCTGCAGGGTATAAACTTTCGAGAGCCGTGCCCGCGGTTATGTGGCAGATGGGCATTTGTTAATGTCCGGTTGTAGATAACTTGACACCATCCGAATTAAAATGCATCAACCGCGTGTGCAGCCGTGATGGTCTCTTTTCGGCGGAGTCCGGGAAGTGAACAGGGTTTTTGGGTTATGTTTGACGTGAGTAGGAGTTCAGGATCACCTCTTGATCATTGCTAGCTTCACGACCGTTCTGTTTGTTCTCTTCTCGGTCTTATTTGCGTATGCTAGCCACCATATATGCTTAGTCGCTCCTGCAACCTCACCACTTATCCTTTCCATACCCATTAAGCTTTGCTAGTCTTGGTACCCATGGTAATGGGATTGCTGAGTCCTCGTGGCTCACATATTACTACAACAACAGTTGCAGGTACAGGTTATGCGATGATCATGACGCGAGAGCGATGTTTGCTTGTTTTGGAGTTCGTCTTCTGCTTCTTGTTCGATCAGGGGATAGGTTCCAGGTCGGCAGCCTGGGCTAGTAGGATGGATGTCGTTTGAGTTTCTGTTTGTGTTTCATCCGTAGTCGGATGGTGCTGTTATGTAAGATGATGTTGTATTCGTGTGGCATTGTATGCCTTTTGTATGTATCCCTATCTATTATGTAATATTGATGTAATGATATCCACCTTGCAAAAGCGTATCAATATGCGGTTCTATCCTTGGTGGGACCGAGTCTCTTTAGGTTAGTATTGCATATTGGGCGTGACAGACTAGTTCTAGTAGGTGTTTCAAGATTTTTAGTTTCAAGTTCATCATCACATCCAACAATATCATGTTGTTTTACTCTAGCAATTTGTTCATCAAGAAATTCACCCAGTGGCACATCATCAACAAGCAAGGTACTAGCATCATGAGTAACATTCATAGCAGAAGTAGCATCATCAATAACTTGCGACATATCAGAATTAATAGCATGTTGTGGTGTTGCAAGTTTACTTATAACA
Organism: Triticum dicoccoides; assembly: GCF_002162155.2. NCBI lineage: Eukaryota > Viridiplantae > Streptophyta > Magnoliopsida > Poales > Poaceae > Triticum > Triticum dicoccoides. The sequence goes on along the minus strand of NC_041391.1, from coordinate 495,583,982 downwards.
GAAGGTGAATCTAAAGCAGAACTGGATGGCATTTCCTTACCTCTCCTCGTCTTTGAGGGAAAAATCGTAGTAGGAGTTATGGGTTATGTTTGACGTAAGTAGGAGTTCAGGATCACCTCTTGATCATTGCTAGCTTCACGGCCATTCCGTTTGCTCTCTTCTCGCTCTTATTTGCGTATGTTAGCCACCATATATGCTTAGTCGCTGTTACAACCTCACCAGTTTATCCCTTCCTTTCCCATTAAGCTTTGCTAGTCTTGATACCCATGGTAATGGGATTGCTGAGTCCTCGTGGCTCACAGATTCTATAACAACAGTTGCAGGTACAGGTTTTGCGATGATCTTCACGCGAGAGTGATGTTTGCTTGTTTTGGAGTTCTTCTTCTGCTTCTCCTTCGATCAGGGGATAGGTTCCAGGTCGGCAGCCTGGGCTAGCAGGGTGGATGTCGTTTGAGTTTCTATTTATGTTTCATCCGTAGTCGGATGTTGTTCTCTTGTATGTTGATGTATTCTTGTGGCATTGTATGCCTTTTGTATGTATCCCCATCTATTATGTAATGTTGATGTAATGATATCCACCTTGCAAAAGCGTACCAATATGCGGTTCTATCCTTGGTGGGACTTTCGAGTCTCTTTAGGATAGTATCGCATATTGGGCGTGACATAGGATGAAGATGGTCTCTCTCAAACGACCCTGCAACCAAATACAAGAAATCTCTTGTGTCCCCAACACAACCAATACAATGGCAAATTGTATAGGTGCACTAGTTCGGCGAAGAGATGGTGATAAAAGTGTAATATGGATGGTAGAAATATATTTTTGTAATCTGAATAAATAAAAACAGCAAGGTAGCAAATAGTAAACGGACAGAAAAATGGCGTCTCAATGCTCAAAAATGAGGCCTAGGGTCCGTACTATTGCTAGTGCAACCTCTCAACAATGCTAACATAGTTGCATCATATGATTATCCCTCAAAGTGCAATAAAGAATCACTTCCGAGTTCCTATTAGCGGAGAACAAAAGATAGGAATTGTTTGTAGGTCACGAAACCACATCAAAGCTATTCTTTTCGTTCGATCTATTCAAGAGTTCGTACTAAAATAACATAAAGCTATTTTTTCCGTTCGATCTATCCTAGAGTTTGTACTAGAATAACACCAAAGCAAATTCATATTCATAATACTCAATCGACACAAAGAACTACTAGTAAATGGCATGTGCCATGCACGTGTAGATAATAAGTATTATGGAATGTTGTATGTTGTAAAAGTTTTTCCAGGGCAGTATAAACGCAAATACTCACATAGATGCAATGCAATAGTATGAACGCAAGCACAAGCACCCTGCGCTAAGTCTAGGAGTTGAACCCGGTTGGTCTACCACAAGGAATCTGGAATAATATGTGATGGATAGATTGGTTGCAATCTAGCATATAATTCCATTGTCAATATTTGTTAATTTCATTTTGAAACAAATTCTATACACTTTCCATATAACAGATTACAATTTTACGCTAAAAAATAATAGATTACAATTTAACAAATATAAATTGCTAGCAAAAACAAAGAAAAGTCCATATCGTAATGTTTTGAAAAGAAATTTATAAAAGAAAGTGAAGTCTACTTTCTTATAACACATATTGGACTATTTGCTTTACTTGCCTTTATCTAATTTGGTAAATTGTGCATTTGTCCCTACCGTGGCTGCATTGGTGCATCCATTCTCTCTCTCATCTTTACCCATGTCCGTTTCTGTTCTTTTTTACTACTACTAAAGTAGTTGTCTTACGAAAGGGCTGTAGGGCTCTCTCGGCTGCTTGCTTGGTGGATTCTAGTCTATAGTATACAACTGTAGGCTGCATGTACTACAGTACTCATGTGACATGAGCATGCTAGAATTTTCTAGTCAAGGATAGAATCACCGCGTGCGGTCGGCGGGCTGGCAGGGTAGTAATGCCCCCACCGCGAATCCCAGCTCTGTGATCCGTCAGATTGTCCTATCCAATGTTGCATATTTGGCGACATGGTCCTCTAGTTATAGTATTGAATGTGAGCCATCTGATTACACAGATCCAATGGTCCGTATGACTCAATATTGGTATACTATATAGGAGTATAGATAAAGAGACCCCAAAGTTTCCATCGTAGAAAAACGTGCAACAACCCCTATGCATAGATTACCCCAATATCACCGTGGGAATCCGCGAGTTGAATGCCATAACACATATCAAGTGAATCAATAAGATACCTCCTTGTCACCTCAAGTATTCATATTGCAAGACATATATCATGTGTTCTCATCTATGAATATTCAATACGACAAAGCAAAACTTTGAAGGGTAAAGATTCAATTCATCATAAGAAGAGAATAGAGGGGAGAAACATCATATGATCTGACTATATTAACAAATTCCATGATATAGATCACGAGAGAGAGAGAGAGAGAGAGATCAAACACATAGTTACTGGTACAAACCCTCAGCCCCGAGGGTGGACTACTCCCTCCTTATCATGGTGGCCGCCCGGATGATGAAGATGGCCATCGAAGATGATTCCCCCCTCCGGCAGGGTGCCGAAATGGGGTCTAGATTGGTTTTCACGGATACAGAGACCTTGTGGCGATGGAACTTCTGATCTAGGGCTACCCCCAAGGGTTTCATAATATTTGGGAATTTATAGTGCAAACAGGGGGCGTAGGAGGCCACCGAGGTGGGCACAACCCACCTGGCCGCGCAAGGGGGCCCTGGCACGCCCTGGTGGTTTATGCCCTCCTTGGGGCACCCCCAGGTGCAGCTCAGGCCCATTGGGTTCCTTCTGGTCCATAAAAAATCTCCAAAAAGCTACCGGTGTTTGGACTCCGTTTGATATTGATTTCCTGCGATATAAAAAACAAGTAAAAAACAACAACTGGCACTGGGCACTGGGTCAATAGGTTAGTCCCAAAAAATGATATAAAATGACTATAAAATGATTGTAAAACACCCAAGAATGATAATATATCAGCATGAATACTTCATAAATTATAGATACGTTGGAGACGTATCAACATCCCCAAGCTTAATTCCTACTCGTTCTCGAGTAGGTAAATGATAAAAGAAATAATTTATGAAGTGTGAATGCTAGAAAAGTGCATAAGTTTGATCAATCATAATTTTAATGACTTTTCCAAGCATCATAACAACAATTATTTCTTATAAAACCTCGCATGTTATAGTAGCCACCAATTCACATGTTAACGTTCAAACAACGAATTCTCTTGAAACCCAACAACCTATGTTCTCAGTCACCAAGCAATTGCAATTCAACTTATTCAACAGAGTTTAAGTATGAGCTCCACATACTCAACCATCATATAGTCTTCTATGATTGCTAACACTCACCGCGTACACATGAGCAAAACGTTTCAACCAGACACGTAGAAAGATAGGGGCTTGTTGTTTTGCCTCCCAATGTATTCACCTCAAGGGTGATGTCAACAATAATAACTCATGCTACCCATATTCAACTAGACATATGTGCCTAGATCTTTCCTCACCACATGATGCTTGCCAAAAGAGAAAAATAAAAAGGAATAGAGACAAAAACTTCTGAATCTTTGCATAAAAGTAAATATTGAAAAGTAAAAGATAGGCCGTTCGCAGAGGGAAGCAGAGGTTGCCATGCGCTTATTTGTTTGTATGTTCAACCCCTTAGTGCAAAAGAACGTCACGTTATATTGCCCCTTATGATAGAAACCTTTATTATGCAGTCTGTCGCTTTTATTCTTTGCCATCACAAGTACATACAATGCTTAGTTTTATCTTACACTAAATGATCTAACACTTTTAGAAGCAATTTTTATTGCCTTATTGCACCGATGACAACTTACTTGAAGGATCTTGCTCAATCCTTAGGTAGGTATGGTGGACACTTGAAAATAAGATTGGGGTTTAAGGGTTTTTGGATGCACAAGTAGTATCTCTACTTGGTGCGGAATTTTTGGTTAGCAAAGATGGGGGGCAAGCACCACATGTTGAAGGATCTATGACAATATAACTTCTATGTGAATATGAGCAACCATAAATCATTATGTTGTCTTCCTTGTCCAACATCAACAATTTTGGCATATAATATTTTGATGGGGGCTAACAATCACAGAAGATGTCCATGATAGTGTATTTGCATGTGAAAGTTCTCTTCCTTATACTAATTATTCATGAATTGCTTGTATGACCAATATTGCGATTGTCAAGCCTCAAAAGATTTCACTTTATAAACCCAATGTGAAGCTACCACTAGGCATGATATAATTTCAACTTCATGGCATTCAATTTATTCAACAATTTACTCATATGATATAAGTGAAGCACAAGAGTAAATGAAAAACTACTCCAAAAAAGATATAAGTGAAGATCATGCGAGTAGTTAAGTAAATAGGTAGCTATTTGAGGACTCTCTCTTATTCAAAAACTTTCAGATCTAAGTATTTTATTAAAACAGCAAGCAAAATGAAAATAAAATGACATTCAAGAGTAGCAAAACTCATGTGAAGAAGCAAAAAACTTAGGCTCAACCGATACTAACAGATAATTGTTGAAGAAGAAAGGTGGGATCCCTATCGGGGCATCCCCAAGCTTAGATGCTTGAGACTTATTGAAATATTAGCTTGGGGTGCCTTGGGCATCCCCAAGCTTGAGATTTTGTGTCTCCTTAATTCCTTTTATACCACAGTTTTCCTAAATCTCAAAAGCTTCATCCACACAAAACTCAACAAGAACTCGTGAGATAAGTTAGTATAAACCAACGCAAAACCCTATCATCCTCTACTGTAGCAAACCACTAAAATCATTATTCAACATTGCATACTAAATGTTTCTGCATATTTAATACTCCTATCCTCAAATATAATCAACTCAAAAGCACTCTTCTGTTAAAAATGAGAGTTATTTTCGTGAGCGCAAAAGTTTCTGTTTTTCAGCAAGATCAAATCAACTATCACCCAACATGATCCCAAAGGCTTAACTTGGCACTTTATTGAGACAAAAGCAATAAAACATTATTACTACAGTAGCATAATCATGTGAACACACAAAAACATTAGATAAAAGTGTTCGGTTGTCTCCCAACAAGTGCTTTTCTTTAATGCCTTTTTAGCTAGGCATAATGAGTTCAATGATGATCACATAAAAGATAAGAATTGAAACATAACAAGAGCATCATGAATCACATGGCAAGCAAATTTAAGTCTAACCCACTTCCTATGCATAGGGATTTTTTGAGCAAACAACTTATGGGAACAATAATCAACTAGCATAGGAAAGTAAAACAAGTGCAACTTCAAAACTTTCAACATAAAGAGAGGAAACTTGATATTATTGAGATATATAGAAGCATATGTTCCTCTCTAGTATCATGGATATCATTATTCAATATAGCATGCATGCCATCACCATAATCATCAAAGATAGGAGGCATGATTTCATCATAGTAAACTTGCTCATCAAAACTAGGAGGAATAAAAATATCATCTTCATCAAACATAGCATCCCCAAGCTTATGGCTTTGCATATCACTAGCATCATGGATATTCAAAGAATTAATACTAGCAACATTGCAATCATGCTCGTCATTCAAATAATTTGTGGCAAACATTTTATAGCATTCTTCTTCTAACAATTAAGCACAACTTTCCAACCCATCATTTTCAAGAAAGATATTATAAAGATGATCAATAATATGATGCAACCTTAATTCCATTTTTTGTAGTTTTCTTTTTATAAACCAAACTAGTAATAAAACAAGAAACTAAAAGATTCAATCACAAGATCTAAAGATATACCTTCATGCACTCACCTCCCCGGCAACGGCGCCAGAAAATAGCTTCGTTGGCGTGGCGTGAGTGCCGGTTTCCTAACCTCCCCGACAATGGTGCCAGAAAAGAGCTTGATGTCTACTACGCAACTTTATTCTTGTAGACATGTGTTGGGCCTCCAAGCGCAGAGTTTTGTAGGACAATAGCAATTTTCCCTCAAGTTGATGAACTAAGGTTTATCAATACGTGAGGGGTGTAGGATGAAGATGGTTTCTCTCAAATGACCCTGCAACCAAATACAAGAAATCTCTTGTGTCCCCAACACACCCAATACAATGGCAAATTGCATTGGTGCACTACTTCGACGAAGAGATGGTGATATAAGTGTAATATGGATGGTAGAAATATATTTTTATAATCTGAATAAATAAAAACAGCAAGGTAGCAAATAGTAAACGGGCACAAAAACGGTGTTGCAATGCTTAAAAATGAGGCCTAGGGTCCGTACTTTCGCTAGTGCAACCTCTCAACAATGCTAACATAGTTGGGTCATATGATTATCCCTCAAAGTGCAATAAAGAATCACTCCCGAGTTCCTATTAGCGGAGAACAAAAGATAGGAATTGTTTGTAGGTCACGAAGCCACCTCAAATCTATTCTTTCCGTTCGATCTATTCAAGAGTTCGTACTAAAATAACACAAAGCTATTTTTTTCCATTCGATCTATCCTATAGTTCATACTAGAATAACACCAAAGCAAATTCATATTCATAGTACTCAATCCACACAAAGAACTATAAAGATAACCCAAAGTTTCCGTCAGAGAAAAACGTGCATCAACCCCTATGCATAGATTACCCCAATATCACCGCGGGAATCCACGAGTTGAATGCCATAAGACATATCAAGTGAATCAATAAGATACCTCATTGTCACCTCAAGTATTCATATTGCAAGACATATATCATGTGTTCTCATCTATGAATATTCAATCTGACAAGACAAAACTTTGAAGGGTAAATATCCAATTCATCATAACAAGAGTATAGAGGGGAGAAACATCATATGATCCGACTATATTAACAAATCCCATGATATAGATCACGAGAGAGAGAGAGAGATCAAACACATAGCTACTGGTACAAACCCTCACCCCCGAGGGTGGACTACCCCCTCCTCATCGTGGTGGCCACCGAGATGATGAAGATGGCCACCGGAGATGATTCCCCCCTCCGGCAGGGTGCCGGAACGGGGTCTAGACTGGCTTTCGCGGATACAGAGACCTTGTGGCGGCGGAACTTCTACTCTAGGGCTACCCTCATGGGTTTTGGAATATTTGGCAATTTATAGTGCAAAGAGGGGGCGCTGGGGGCCACCGAGGTGGGCACAACCCACCTGGGCGCGCCAAGGGGCCCGGCGCGCCCTGGTGGGTGTTGCTCCCCTTGAGCAGCCCCCCAGGTGCTTCCTTGGCCCACTGGTGGTCTTCTGGTCCATAAAAAATCTCCAAAAAGTTACGCAGTGTTTGGACTCCGATTGATATTGATTTCTGCGATGTAAAAAAACAAGCAAAAAACTGCAACTGGCACTGGGCACTGGGTCAATAGGTTAGTCCCAAAAATGATATAAAAATACTATAAAACGATTGTAAAACACCCAAGAATGATGAAATATCAGCATGAATACTTCATAAGTTATAGATACATTGGAGACGTATCAAGATGCAATTCCTTGTTGACCTGGCCCATGACACCTTGATAACCCACAAGTATAGGGGATCGCAACGGTTTTCAAGGGTAGAGTATTCAACCCAAATTTATAGATTTATACAAGGGGAGCCAAAGAATATTTGAAGGTATTAGAAGTTGAGTTGTCAATTCAACCACACATGGAGATTACTTATCTGCAGCAAAGTGATTAGTAGCACAGTAGTATGATAGTTTTGAGGATAGCAGCAATAGTAATGGTAATAGTAACAATGATAACAGTGATATTGTAGCAGTAACGATAGCAGTAGCAATAGTAGTAACTTAGCAAGAACAATATATGATAAATTCGTAGGCATTGGATCGATGACTCGTTGGATGATATTCATCATGAGACTGTTATAACCTAGGGCGATACGGCACTAGCTCCAGTTCATAAATATAATGTAGGCATGTATTCTGTAAATAGTCATACGTGCTTATGGAAAGAACTTGTATGACATCTTTTGTCCTACCCTCCCGTGGTAGTGGGGTCCTATTGGAAACTAAGGGATATTAAGGCCTCCTTTTAATAGAGAACCAGAACAAAGCATTAACACACGATGAATACATGAACTCCTCAAACTACGGTCATCACCAGGAGTGGTCCCGACTATTGTCACTCCGGGGTTGCCAGATCATAACACGTAGTAGGTGACTATAACTTGCAAGATCAGATCTAGAACATGGATATAAAGGTGATAGCATAAACGGTTCAGATCTGAAATCATGGCACCCGGGCCCAAAGTGAGAAGCATTAAGCATGGCAAGGTCATAGAAACATCAATCTCAGAACATAGTGGATACTAGGGATCAAGCCCTGACAAAACTAACTCGATTACATGATGAATCTCATCCAACTCCTCACCGACCAGCGAGCCTACGAAGGAATTACTCACTCCCGGTGGGAAGCATCATGGAATTGGCGATGGAGATGTGTTGGTGATGAACTGATGACGAAGATCGAAGATCCCCCTCTCCAGATCTGCCCTCTCGAGGAAGAATAGGGCTTGGCGTCGGCTCTGTCTCGTGAAACACGATAATTCTTTCTCCTTGAGTTTTTCTCAAAATATGGGATTTTATAGCGTTGGTTTGAGGGTCAGTGGGGCCACCAGGTGGGCAGAACCCACCAGGGCCCGCCGGGGGGGGGGGGGCTGGCGTGCCCTGGTGGGTTGTGCCCACCCAGGTGCCCCCCTAAGGTCCCTCCTGGCTCCAGAAGTTCTCTTATTTGATATAAAAAATCCTCGAAAAGTTTCGTTCCATTCCGAGAACTTTAATTTCTACACAAAAATAATACCATGGTAGTTCTGCTAAAAACAGCGTCAGTCCGGGGTTAGTTTCAGTCAAATCATGCAAATTAGAGTCCAAAACAAGAGAAAAAGCATTAGGAAAAGTGGATACGTTGGAGACGTATCACACCTCGGGTCCGAGTGATATTGCCCAACGCATTGTCCAGATGATCCTCCAACCGAAGGGTGGCAAGTGCCTTTGTCGGCGACGAGTGACCGGGCAGCGTTTAGATCCCTCTCTATTCTCTGCAACTCCAACTCCTTGCCATAGCAATGCTCTAAAGAAGACAGTCCATGAGCGGATGATTGGGAAAGATTTGGTGGCATATGAAGCTCACTCGGTCGAGGAAAAACTTACCGGTAAGTTTCTCGCTAAACTCCTCGCACACCTCCTCCATATGAGCTTCCAGGGCATCCTTCTTTTCAGTCAACTATGTGACCTTCTCCTCTAGTGTCTGATTCTCCTGAGTGAAAGGACCAGCGGCAGCCTTGAGGTTCTTGATCCCCTCCTCCAGCTTGCCGACTGAAGCTAGCTTCTCATGGGCGAGCTGGGCCTTGGTCCTTGCCTCTTTCTGGGCCAGCGCCAGATCCTTATCCTTGTTCTCCAGAGCCTACTTCATGGTTTCTAAAGAAATGGAAGTCCTGAGCCTCATTATGAGTTGGGAATTCTTGCTATGAACATATGTCAGAGCGAAATGATTCAGATCAAAAGGGAAAAACAATATTTAGTTACCAGTCGAAGGAAATAACTTACCACCTTGGGCTTTCTTCTCTTGCTCGAGTCGGGTGCTCTTGAGCTTTTCAGCCTTCAGATCAGGTCGGAGGGGTGTCACCTCCTTCTCCATGGCATAGTGGGACCCCATCTCACAAGTCCTCTGCAACAAGCAAGAAACAGACAGTTGGAAGACTCAAACAAAAAACCAAAGCAGTAACTCGCAAGCATCCATGCACGCACTTCTGGAAGGAACAAGCTCGACTAGTGCCAAATCCTGAAGTACCCTCTGACTACCGAGTGGACTTCTCACCCGGTCATACCCCCCCAGGAGGAACAAGCTTGACCAATACCAAATTCTCAAGTACGTTCTGGTTACCATGTTGACCGTGCACTACCGAGTGGAACAAGCTCGGTCAATACCAGACCCTGGAGTACCCTCTGATCTATCATCACTCGGCTTACCCCTGAGTCAGCAATGAACAAGATAGATGACAACAATACAAAATGACCTGCTTCACTCGGCTGACTTCCGAGTCAGTAATAGGGAAAGTTCTACCTATTACCTCATCAACACACGAGTGTCGTCGGGTGTCCCGAACGCCTAATGATAGTTCTAAAGACTACCATCAATTTCCCGCAATCGACGACAATCTCGGGGACTACACCCAGTGGGTGCACTCAGCATGCCCCCACTGGAAAGTGACTCGTCGATGGAGCTAAAAACACACACACAAGTTCTAATACTAGCGCTGACTCTTCCAGTCAACGGTAGCCTCGGGGACTACACCCAGTGGGTGCACTCAGCGTGCCCCCACCGAATCATGTCCACTCGACTATGCTCCAGCTAGATTCTGAGTTAACACAAGGAAATTCAACAAGACTTCAAGGACTCTTGCCGACTAATTCCCGTCACCAATAGCGTCGGGGACTACACCTAGTGGGTGCACTCAGCGTGCCCCCACTAGATCATGTACACCAAGTGGGTGTGCCTTGTTGATACGTCTCTAACGTATCTAGAATTTATGAAGTATTCATGCCATGTTTACAATAGTTTTATATGGTTTTGGTATGATTTGCATGGAACTAACACGGACTAACGTTGTTTTCAGCAGAACTACAGTGGTGTTGTTTTTTGTGCAGAAATGACTCCAAACACCGAGAAACTTTTTTTGGATTTTTTTATGGACCAAAAGAGTACCAATGGGCCAGAGCAGCACCTGGGGGGTGCCCCGAGGGTTGTGCCCACCTCGGTGGCCTCCCGCACCCCCTCTTCGCCTTATACATTCTCAAATAATCCAAAAACCCTCGCGGAGGCCCTAGATCAGAAGTTTTGCCACCGTAGGACTCTGTAGCCACCTAAAACCAATCGGGAGCCCATTACGGCACCCTGTCGGAGGGGAAGATCATCACCGGTGGCCATCTTCATCATCCCGGCGGCCACCACGATGAGGAGGGAGTAGTCCACCATTGGGGCTGAGGGTTTGTACTAGTAGCTATGTGTTTAATCTCTCTCTCGCGCGCGATCTCAAGATGTCACGGTCTTCATATATCATGGGCTTTGTTAACATAGATGGATCATATGATGTTTCTACCCTCTCTACTCTTGTTGTGATGAATTGAATCTTTACCCTTTGAAGTTTTGTCATGTCGAATTGAATGTTCAGATTTGAGAACACATGATGTATGTCTTGTGGTGTGAATACTTGAGGTGACAATGGGGTATCATATTGATTCACTTGATGTATGTTATGGCACGCAACTTGTGGATTCCCGCAGTGACATTGGGGTAATGTATGCATAGGGGTTGATGCATGTTTTTATTATCTTTTCTCCGATAGAAACTTTGGGGTCCCCTTGTAGTTCTTTGTGTGGATTGAATATTATGATCATGGAGTTGTTTGATGCATATCATAGAATTAACTCACGGATACTTGTGGTGACATTGGAGTATCTAGGTGACATTAGAGTTGGTTGATGTGTGTCATACGGTGTTATTTTAGTACGAACTCTTGGCTAGTTTGATCGGAAAGAATAACTTTGTGTTATTTTAGTACAAACTCTAGGATAGATCGATCGGAAAGAATAGCTTTGAAGTGGCTTCGTACCCTACAAACAATTTCTATCTTTTGTTCTCTGCTAATAGGAACTCAGGAGTGATTCTTTATTGCACTTTGAGGAATAATCATATGATCCAACTATGTTAGCATTGTTGAGAGATTTCACTAGCGATAGTACGGACCCTAGGCCTCATTTTCCGTTATTGCAATACCATTTGTGCTCCGTTTTGTTATTTACTACCTTGCTATTTTTTGTTGTTCGCACTAAAAAACTCATATCTACTATCCATACTACACTTTTATCACCATCTCTTCGCCGAACTAGTGCACCTATACAAGTTGCCATTGTATTGGGTGTGTTCGGGACACAAGTGATTTCTTTTATTTGATTGCAGGGTTGCTTGAGAGAGACTATCTTCATCCTATGCCTCCCACGGATTGATAAACCTTAGGTCATCCACTTGAGGGAAAATTGCTACTGTCCTACAAAACTCTGCGCTTGGAGGCCCAACATGTGTCTACAAGAATAAAGTTGTGTAGTAGACATCAAGGTCTTTTCTGGCGCCGTTGCCAGGGAGGTGAGTGTTTGAACGTATATCTTTAGGTCTTGCAATTGAATCTTTTAGTTTCTTGTTTTATCACTAATATGGTCTACAAAAAGAAAACTACAAAAAAATGGAATTGAGGTTGCATCATATTATTGATCATCTTTATAATATCTTTCTTGAAAATGATGGATCCAAAAATTGTGCTCAATTGTTAGAAGAAGAAGTCAATAAAATGTTTGGCACAAAATATTTGAATGATGAGCATGATTGCAATGTTGTTAGTATGAATTCGTTGAACATCCATGAGGTTAATGACGATTGCACTAGCCATGATAATGATGTCTCCTACAAGGATGTCAATTTTTACGGAGTAAATTGGGAGTGCACACACACACCAAAAAGGGAAGATGGATTTTGTAAGAAGCATACATATTTAGAAACAAAAAAGTTGCAAGAGAGGCTAGATGATTGTGCTGAAAGGTTTAATTTTTTCACCATCCTTGTGAACTTTGCAATGAACGTGGTCGTTTAAATCTCCATGTTATTTGTTTCATGATCAAATAGTGTCCAAAAATTGTGATAACTTGATTACCCTTGAGCATCATAAACATCTTAGTCTTCTTTTGGGGTATGAAGAAATGAAACGTATATCTAAGGGTATTCCAAAATTTAATCTCAATAGGTTTCTCGATTTTAATCTAGAGGAAATTTATATGTTTTGTGCGGTAAATTGCATTGAAAATCCTTATATTGCCAATTACATAAATACAAGAGAACAAACAGCATATGAAGAGAACACTATTGAAAGGGGAAATATTTCCAATACCCTCCTAGTGTTTCTTATGATGAATCAGGTAACGAGGAAGAGCTTCCTATCCAATCAATCTCTTCAACGAGAAGCTCGAAAAAATTGATTAAACCCACACATGAGGTGGTGAAGAAGAAAAAGAAAAGAAGAAAAAGTAGAGGTAAAAAGGTAAATCTCCCAAGTAATATTGCTCTTATCACCATTGTGCCTCATGAAAATGAATCAAATATGTTGATGGAGGATGATGATATTGAGCATGATTTTGTGATGCCTACTACTTGTTGTGATGATTATGATTGGGAAGACAATGATGTCTCTTATGATCTTGAAAATCTTTTTGGCACTCGCTTGGAAGAATATGATAATAATGTTTACTATACTATAGCTGCCATTCATGCTATTAATAAGAATGATTATGATGATATGCAAAACCACAAGCTTTGGGATGCTATGTTTGATGAGTATGAAATGTTTGAAGATTTATTTGCTGAAAATAATGCTTGTCCCAAGCTTGGGGATGCTTTTCATAATGAATATGATCCCTTCCTTCCTTCAACTTTTGATAAGAAACTTTATTATGATGATAGCATGCCTCCTATTTATGATGATAATAATGATGAAAGTGGGTTTGGAAGAGTGTCAACTCTAGGTAGTAGCGATCCCACTATTTTGGAGGGTGTTGAATCTTATTAAAATATTGATGAAAGTGGATTTGGAGAGGCCATGACTTTATTTAGTGATACATCCACTATTTTGGAAGAGGTTTCAGTTGACTATGACAATAATGTTGCTATCTATGATGATTATTATGATGACATGTATGCCGTAAAGAGTAATAAATCTTCTATGCTTGTACATCATGAAAATAATGCTTTATGTGATGGTTATATGGATAAATCTATTCAGTATGCTACTAAAAATTATTATGAGATAGGAACTTATGATTCATGATGCTCTTTTTATGTTTAAATCCTTATCTTCTATGTGAGCATCATTGAAATCATCATGCCTAGCTAAAAGGCATTAAAGAAAAGCGCTTGTTGGGAGACAACCCAACACTTTTACCTACTGTTTTTGTGTGTTCACATGATTAAGCTAGTGTAGTAATCATTTTTATAGCTTTTGTTTCAATAAAGTGCCAAGTAAAGCCTTTGGGGTAGTTTGGGTGATAGTTGATTTGATCTTGCTGAAAAACAGAAACTTTTGCACTCACGAAAATAATTCCTATTTTTATGAGAAGAATGATTTTGAGTTCTTTTTGGAGAATATTAACAAACAAATTTCTCACGTTCTCCTAATTTTTCAGAATTTTTGGAGTAGCAGAAGTATGGTTGGAGTATAGATTACTACAGGTTGTTCTATTTTTCACAGATTCTGTTTTCAATGCATAGTTTGCTTGTTTCCTAATTTCTATGGCTTATATTGCTCAATATAAATTTTGGAAATAATATGCTACATTACTCATTGTTTGGAAATAAATTATGAATCTTGTGGTTGACGGTACCAAAGTGAAATGGTTTGCTCTTTATCATACTAATCTATCTCATGAAGTTCCGCTAAGTTTTGTGTGATTGAAGTTTTCAAGTTTTGGGTGAGATGTCAATATGAGGAGAATAAGGAATGACAATACCCTAAGCTTGGTAATGTCCAAGGCACCCCAAGGTAATATTCAAGGAAGATCCAAGCAACTAAGCTTGGGGATGCCCCGGAAGGCATCCCCTCTTTCATCTCCAACATTATCGGTAACCTTACTTTGACCTATATTTTCATTTGTCACATGATATGAGTTTTACTTGGAGCATCATTTTATTTTGTTAGGATTTTCTTGATGTTATTTAGAATAATGTTTTGCATCTTTATTTTCAATAAAACAGGCAAGGATAGGCTTTACGATGCTTATTTTGCAAGTCTACATGTTGCAGTTTCGAAATAGAAAGTTTATCGATGTTGAAAAAATTCCCGCGAAAAGTCAGAATGTGATAAAATGTTGAAAGTTTTTGCATAGTAAGATATAGTAAATTTCCTACAGTGTGGTATTTTTCCAGAATTGTTGGAGTTAGGGAAGTATGATGAGTCTTTCATTCTTTACAAACTATACTGTTTTGGCAGATTGCTGTTATGGTTGCATTGTTTGCATATGTTTGCTTGTTTAATGATTCTATTTGAGGATAGGACTATTAAATATGCAGAGGCATCTAGTATGCAATGTCAAATAATAATTTTAGTGATTTGCTATAGTAGAAAATGATAAGGTTTTAAATTAAAATTTATACTAACTTATCTCACGGGTTCTTGTTGAGTTTTGTGTGGATGAAGTTTTTAATATTTAGGGAAACCATGATATAAAAGGAATTAAGGAGACACAAAAGCTCAAGGTTAGGGATGTCCAAGGCATCCCAAGATAATATTCCAAGAAGTATCAAGCATCTAAGCTTGGGGATGCCCGGATAGGCATCCCACCTTTCTTCTTCAACAATTATCGGCTAGTATCGGTTGAGCCTAAGTTTTTGCTTCTTCACATGAGATGTGCTATGCTTGGAATGAAATTTCATCTTGTTTTCTTTTCTTTTTGAATAAAATACTTAGGTTTGAAAGTTTTTTAAATAAGAGAGAATCCACAATTGGCTACCGATTTGCTTAACTACTCGCTTGATCTTCACTTATATCTTTTTGGAGTAGCTTGTCATTTACTCTTGTGCTTCACTTATATCCTATGAGTAAATTGTTGAATGAATTGAATATCATGAAGTTGAAATTAAATGTTCATATCATTCCTAGTAGTGGATTCACATTGGGATTAGAAAGTGAAAGCTTTTGAAGCTTGACAGTCACAATATTGGTCATACAAGCAATTCCTGAATGATTACTATAAGGAAGAGAACTTTCACATGAAAATACACTATCTTGGAAACCTTTTGTGATTGTGAGCCCCCATCAAAATATTATATGCCAAAATTGTTGATGTTGGACAAGGAAGACTACATAACGATTTATGATTGTTCATATTCACATAGAAGTTATGTTGTCATAGATCCTTCAACATGTGGTGCTTGCCCCTATCTTTGCTAGCCAAAAAATTCGCACCAAGTAAAGATACTACTTGTGCATCCAAAAACCCTTAAACCCAAATCTTGTTTTAAGAGTTCACCATCCCTACCTATGGATTGAGCAAGATCCTTCAAGTAAGTTGTCATCAGTGCAATAAGGCAATAAAAATTGCTTCTAAAAGTGTTAGATCATTTAGTGCAAGAGAAAATTGAGCGTTGTACGAACTTGTGATGGCGAAGAATAAAAGCGACAGACTGCATAATAAAGTTTGCCATCATAAGGGGCAATATAATGTGACGTTCTCTTGCACTAAAGGATTGCGCATACCACCAAAAAGGGCATGGCAACCTCTGCTTCCCTCTATGAAGGACCTATCTTTTGCTTTTATGTATTTACTTTTATGCAAAGAGTTAAAGTTTTTCTCTCTATTCCTTTTTATTTTTCTCTTTTGGCAAACATCATGTGGTGAGGAAAGATCTAGGCACATATATCCAGTTGGATATGGGTAGCATGAGTTATTATTGTTGACATCACCCTTGAGGTGAATACGCTGGGAGGCGAAATTATAAGCCCCTATCTTTCCATGTGTCCAGTTGAAACGTTTTGCTCATGTGTATGCAGTGAGTGTTAGCAATCATAGAAGACTATATGATTGTTAACTATGTGGAGCTCTTACTTAGACTCTGTTGAATAAGTTGAATTGCAATTGTTTGATCATTGATACGCCTCCAACGTATCTATAATTTATGAAGTATTCATGCTAATATATTATCATTCGTGGATGTTTTACAATCATTTTATAGCAACTTTATATCATTTTTTGGGACTAACCTATTGACCCAGTGCTCAGTGCCAGTTGTTGTTTTTTCCTTGTTTTTTACATCACAAAAATCAATATCAAACAAAGTCCAAACACCATGTAACTTTTTAGAGATTTTTTATGGACCAGAAGACCACCAGTGGGCCGAGGAAGCACCTGGGGGGGCTGCTCAAGGGGAGCAACATCCACCAGGGCGTGCCAGGAGGCCCAGGCGCGCCCTGGTGGGATCTTCCCACCTCAGGCGCTCCCTGAACCGCCTCTTCGCCCTATAAATTCTAAAATATTCCAAAACCCTTCGGGGTAGCCCTAAATCAGAAGTTCCGCCGCTGCAAGGCCTTTGTATCCACGAGACCCAATCTAGACCCCGTTCCGGCACCCT
This sequence comes from Triticum dicoccoides, assembly GCF_002162155.2. Lineage (NCBI taxonomy): Eukaryota > Viridiplantae > Streptophyta > Magnoliopsida > Poales > Poaceae > Triticum > Triticum dicoccoides. The sequence continues at coordinate 495,566,785 of NC_041391.1, read as the reverse complement.
GTCGGAGGGGGGAATCATCACCGGTGGCCATCTTCACCATCCCGACGGCCACCATGATGAGGAGGGAGTAGTCCACCCTTCGGGCCGAGGGTTTGTACCAGTAACTATGTGTTTAATCTCTCTCTCATATTCTTGAGATGTCATGATCTTGTGTATCGCGGGCTTTGTTAATACAGTCGGATCATATGGTGTTTCCCCTCTCTATCTTGTTGTGATGAATTGTGTTTTTCCCTTTGAGATTTCGTTGTTATCTGATTGAATACTTTTATGGATTTGAGAACACTTGATATATGTATTGCAATTGAATACTCGTGGTGACAATGGGGTATCGTATTGATTCACTTGATATATGTTTTGGCACTCAACTCGCGGATTCCCGTGGTGACATTGGGGTAATCTATGCATCGGGGTTGATGCATGTTCTCGTCTTTTGTTTCTCCAGTAGAAATCTTGGGGCACTCTTTGAAGTTCTTTGTGTTGGATTGAGTATTATGAATATGAATTTGCTTTGGTGTTATTTTAGTAGGAACTCTAGGATAGATCGAATGGAAAGAATAGCGTTGTGTTATTTTAGTACAAACTCTTGAATAGATCAAACAGAAAGAATAGCTTTGAGGTGGTCTCATACCCTACAAACAATTTATTCTTATGTTCTCCGCTAGATAGAACTTTGGAGTGATTCTTCATCGCACTATGAGGGCTAATCATATGATCCAACTATGTTAGCATTGTTGAGAGATTTCACTAGTGAAAGTATGCACCCTAGGCCTCATTTTCCATCACTGCAAATACCGTTTTTGTGCCCATTTACTATTTGCTACCTTGCTGTTTTTATTTATTCAGATTATAAAAATATATTTCTACCATCCATATTACACTTTTATCACCATCTCTTCACCAAACTAGTGCGCCTATACAATTTGCCATTGTATTGGGTGTGTTGGGGACACAAGAGATTTCTTGTATTTGGTTGCAAGGTCATTTGAGAGAGACCATCTACATCCTACACCTCTCACGGATTGGTAAACCTTAGGTCATCCACTTGAGGGGAAATTGCTACCGTCCTACAAAACTCTGCGCTTGGAGGCCCAACACATGTCTACAAGAATAAAGTTGCATAGTAGACACCAAGGTCTTTTCTGGCGCCGTTGCCGGGGAGGTGAGTGCCTGAAGGTATATCTTTAGATCTTGCAATCGAATCTTTTACTTTCTTGTTTTATCACTAGTTTGGTTTATAAGAGAAAACTACATAAAAAATGGAATTGAGGTTGCATCATATTATTGATCATCTTTATAATATCTTCCTTGAAAATGATGGTTTGGAAAACTTGATAGAAGAAGAATTTAATAAAATGATTGGCATGAATGATGAGCATGATGGAAATGTTGTTAGTATGAATTCTTTCAATATCCATGATGTTAATGATATGCAAAGCTACAAGCTTGGGGATGCTATGTTTGATGAAGATGATATTTTTTTACTCCCCCAAGTTTTGATGAGATAAATTATTATGATGATAGCATGCCTCCTATTTATGATGATTATAATGATGAAAGTGGATTTGGAGAGGTCATGACTTTATTTAGTGATGAGTCCACCATTTTGGATGAGGCCTCAATTTACTATGATAACAAGGTTGCTATATATGATGATTATGGTGATGACATGTATGCTATAAATAATAATGATAACTATGAAACTTGTCATCATGATTTTAATTTTCAATCTGATGATAGTTATTTTTGTTGAGTTTGCTCCCACAACTATTCATGAGCATAAATTTGCTTATGTGGAGAGTACTAAAAGTTCTATGCTTATGTATCATGAAAAGAATGCTTTATGTGATAGCTATATTTTTGAATTCCTTCATGATGCTACTGAAAATTATTATGAAAGAGGAACATATGCTTCTACATATCTCAATAATATCAAGTTTCCTCTCTTTATGTTGAAAGTTTTGAAGTTTCACTTGTTTTACTTTCCTATGCTAGTTGATTCTTGTTCCCATAAGTTGTTTGCTCCAAAATCCCGATGCATAGGAAGTGGGTTAGACTTAAATTTGCTTCTCATGTGATTCAGGATCCTCTTGTTATGTTTCAATTCTTATCTTTTATGTAGGCATCATTGAACTCATCATGCCTAGCTAAAAAGGCATTAAAGAAAAACACTTTTTGGGAGACAACCCAACACTTTTATCTACTATTTTTGTGTGTTCACATGATTATGCTACAGTAGTAATAATGTTTTATTGGTTTTGTTTCTATAAAGTGTCAAGTAAAGCCTTTGGGATCATGTTGGGTGATAGTTGATTTGATCTTGCTGAAAAACAGAAACTTTTGTACTCACAAAAATAACTATTTTTAATAGATGAGTGCTTTTGAGTTGATTCTTTGGCACAAGATTAATATACAAATTGCTCACGTGGTCATATATTTTTCATAGTTTTTGGAGTAGCAGAAGCATCGTTTGAGGACAGATTACTACAGACTATTCTGTTTTCAATGCATAGTTTGCTTGTTTCCTAGTTTCTATGGCTTATATTTCTCAATATAAATTGTGGAAATGATATGCTACAGTTGGAATTGTGTGGAAAAAATTATGAATCTCGTCTTTGACAGTACCAAAGTGAAATGGTTTGTTATTTATCATACTAACCTATCTCACAAAGTTCTGCTAAGTTTTGTGTGATTGAAGTTTTCAAGTTTTGGGTGAGATGTCGATATGAGGAGAATAATGAGTGACAAAACCCTAATCTTGGGGATGCCCAAGGCACCCCAAGTCAATATACAAGGACGATCCAAGCAAATAAGCTTGGGGATGCAACAAAAGGCATCCCCTCTTTCATCTCCAACATTATCGGTAACCTCACTTGGAGCTTTGTTTTCATTCGTCACATGATATGTGTTTTGCTTGGAGCATCAATTTATTTTGTTAGGATTTGCTTGCTGTTATATTAGAATAATGTTTTGCATCTTTTATTTCAATAAAAGTGGCAATGATAGCCTTTGCCATCCTTATTTTGCAAGTATACATGTTGTTGTTTCAAAATAGAAAGTTTATCGCTGTTGCAAAAGTTCCCTAGAAAAGTCAGATTGTGATAATTGATGATTTTTTTTGAAAAATAAGCTCTGATAAATTTTCTAAAGTGTGGTATTTTTTTCAGAATTTTTGTAGTTGAGTAAGTATTGATACTCTTGCATTCTTTACAGACTGTACTGATTTGGCAGATTGCTGTTATGGTTGCATTGTTTGCATATATTTGCTTGTTTAATGATTCTATTTGAGGATAGGACTATTAAATATGCAGAGGCATTTAGTATTCAATGTTGAATAATAATTTTAGTGATTTGCTACAGTAGAGAATGATAAGGTTTTGCATTGATTTATACTAACTTATCTCACGAATTCTTGTTGAGTTTGTGTGGATAAAGCTTTTGAGATTTAGGAAAACCGTTGTATGAGAGGAATTAAGGAGACACAAAAGCTCAAGCTTGGAGATGCCCAAGGCATGCCAAGTTAATATTCAAAGAATTCTCAAGCATCTAAGCTTGGGGATTCCCCGGTAGGCATCCCACCTTTCTTCTTCAACAATTATCGGTTAGTATCAGTTGAGCCTAAGTTTTTGCTTCTTGACATGAGTTTTGCTATTCTTAGAATGTTATTTTATTTTCATTTTGCTTGCTCTTTTAATAAAATACGTAGATATGAAAGTTTTTAAATAAAATAGACTCCTCAATTAGTTGCAGGGAGGCTCGGTAAGCAGCATTCACATCCCGTCAATGAAGACCTTTTCTATGGAATTGCTCTAGTGCTTCACTTATACCCTATGAGTGAATTGTTGAATAAATTGAATGTCACGAAGTTGAAATCGTATCATGCCTAGTAGTAGCTACACATTGGGTTTAGAAAGTGAAATCTTTTGAGGATTGACAATCACAATATTGGTCATCCAAGCAATTCACGAATAATTAGCATAAGGAAGAGAACTTTCACATGCAAATACACTATGTTGGAAATCTTTTGTGATTGTGAGCCCCCATCAAAATATTATATGCCAAAATTTTTGGCGTTGGACAAGGAAGACAATGTAATGATTTTTGTTTGTTCATATTCACATAGAAGTTATATTGTCATAGATCCTTCAACATGTGGTGCTTGCCCCCTATCTTTGCTAGCCAAAAATTATGCACCAACTACAGATACTACCTATGCATCCAAAAACCGTTAAACACACATCTTGTTTTGAGAGTCCACCATACCTACCTAAGGATTGAGCAATATCCTACAACTAAGTTGTCATTGGTGCAATAAGGCAATAAAAATTGTTTCTAAAAGTGTTAGATCATTTAGTGTAAGAGAAAATTGAGCATTGTACGAACTTGTGATGGCAAAGAATAAAAGTGACAGACTGCATAATAAAGGTTGCTATCATAAGGGGCAATGTAAAATGACGTTCTTTTGCACTAAGGGGTTGAGCATACAAACAAATAAGCGCATGGCAACCTCTGCTTCCCTCTGCGAAGGGCCTATCTTTTACTTTTATGTATTTACTTTCGTGCAAGAGTCAAAGTTTTTCTCTTATTCCTTTTTACTTTTCTCCTTTGGAAAGCATCATGTGGTCAGGAAAGATCTTGGCACATATATCTAGTTGGATATGGGTAGCATGAGTTATTATTGTTGACATCACCCAAAGGTGAATATGTTGGGAGGCGAAGTTATAAGCCCCTATCTTTCTATGTGTCCGATTGAAATTTTTTGCTCATGTGTATGCAGTGACACTACAAAAAAAAGACACATCCATGACATTTTGGGCCGAATGAATTTTTTTTGTCATACATATGACACTTCTCTGACGATAATTGTGACAAAACCCGGTATCATCATAGATGTGGTGGGCTCCTACTTCTATGACAGAAAATGGGCTTTTCGTCCTGGGCGGGCCGGAGACGCAACTGCATGACATTCTTTGGGCCGTCCATGACGGAAAAAACTGTGGTAGAAGCGAGGGTGAGGAAAATTTCAGGGAGTTCCCGGTTACGGTGGGTGGTCGGGGGCCGAGCGATGCGCGTTTCTCTCGTACACGTACGCGCGTGTGTGCGAGGCGCTGGCTCTAACTGAACCCGAGCGAGGCGTTGGGCTCTAACTGAACTCGAGCGATTGCATTGCAGGCTACGCGTTACTGAACCTGAGCGATCGATCGATGGCTGTTAACTGAACCCGATCGAGCTATTCCTTCGCTACTGCTACTAACTGAAGCCGATGGAGTGGATGAACAGTGAGTGTTG
>NC_041391.1:495531535-495561181 GCF_002162155.2 Triticum dicoccoides | reverse complement strand
GGATGAATAGGATGACCCCTTGGAGGGTTGGATGAACAGTAGACGGTGAAGGGGTGTCCATGGAGGGGTGGTTGAACAGTAGCCGGTGGAGTAGCACGCGGTGGAGGCTGGATGAACAGGAGCCCGTGGAGGCTGGAGGAGGTTGACGGTAGCCCGTGGAGGCTGGAGGAGGTCGACGGTGGAGATGAAAAGTATCCTGTGGAGTCCCGTTTTGCGGTACGCCACACCCCTCCCGATGAACAGGACCCCCATTTCGACCGTAGCGCTCCAAAACAAGTCCGTTTCGTCCGTTTTCCGGTACGCCACACCCCCCCGATCAACAGGACCCCCGTTTCGACCGTAGGAGGTCCGTTTCCTCCGTTTTGCGGTACGCCAGACCCCTCCCGATGAACAGTATCCAGTTTCGAATGTGGCCGGTCGAACACAAGGCCGTTTCCTCCATTCTGCGGTATGCCAGGCCTCGTTTCCATCGCTTGTTCCGTCCAAGTCCTCCCGATGAACACGACGACGCATTCTGTTCCGACACAGCCGGTTGGCTCCCCACGAACACGACGATGATGATGTTTCTCCGTTCCAACCCAGCCATGTACACGAGCCCTGGCCGTACGTATGCACGAGTAGGCGTTCGAGACCCTGCCCGTATGTACACATACGTGGACGTGTTTTCTTTCTTTCACACTTGCCGCTATACGTACGTGTACATGCTACGTGCGCACCTCTACTACGACACGTGCGCGCCTCTACTACGACACGTGCGTGCCTCTACATTGACCAGTATATATGTACATACACGTTCGTGACCAGAATGACAACTCTATGTACGTTTCGACCAGGTGGGTCCCGACTATCAGGCACTTCCTTGCGTGCGAACATGTAGCTGGTGGGTCCCAGCAGTCAGGGGGGCTAATCATTTTTTTCCGGACGCACTTCCTTGCATGCGAAGATGTAGCTGGTGGGTCCCAGCAGTCAGGGGGCGAATCGTTTTTTTGCCCAGACGCACTTCCTTGCATGCGAAGATGTAGCTGGTGGGTCCTAGCAGTCAGGGGGGCAAATCGTTTTTTTTTTGCCCGGACGCACTCCCTTGCGTGCGAAGGTGTAGCTGGTGGGTCCTAGCAGCAGGGGGAAACGTTTTTTTCGCGAAATATGGTGGCCCGTCTGGTGGGTCCCTGCTGTCAGGTGGAGGTATCATTATTTTCCGCGTAATAAGGAGGCACTTCCATGCTGCGGCCGTGGACCTAGCTGTCAGCCTCTCCACGTACAGTCCATGTCCAAAGGAAGTCGTTCCTTGACCACGTTAACCACGCCGCGCCGAGAGGACCAGGGCGGTGGACGACGGTGAGGCCTAGGAAGGGGACGACGCGGAGCCGGGGAAGACGCGGCAGCGGATGCCCACTTGTAGAGGAGTATGAGGGTTCACTGGTTCGGCTGCGGTGTGAGGCTGCCGTCGCTGCAGGGCCTGGCCAGCGGTGGGAATAGTAGGGGGCGGTGAGGCCTCCGCGGCAGCACAACTGGCCACGGGAGGCAGGAGCATGCGGCATGACCAGCGCTGCTTTGGGCGGCTGGAGCAAGAAGAGCAGAGGTTGAAGAAGCACTACGGCTGTTGGATGGACATCGTACGGTCACTAAAGTTAGAATCGTTTATATTGACTAAGTTGACAAAGCCCTTGGTACGCGCCAACTTAGTAGGCCCACAGGCCAGCCTCCGAAATGGTGCACCCCAGATGTCAGGGGAAAGAATCATTTTTTGGGCGGCCGAAGCTAAAAATATCCGAGATTGAAGAAGAAGCACGACATCCGTTGGATAGACATCCAACGGCCACTGCTGCTAGAACCGTGTGTTGACTATAATAAGTTGACAAAGCCTTGCATACGCGTCAACTTATTTTTTCAGGGGACGCGTCAACTTAGTAGGCCCACAAGTGTGTGGCAGAGAACTTATAGCCCATTTGTGATTTGTAAGAATGTACAACCCATTTTTGAATTCTAATGGAATTTACTACAGCCCATTTACAGTTTGTTAAAAGCACAACCCATTTTCTAGCTAGGACAATGATTAATAATTTCAACCAACCATTGAAGACAGAATTCAATAAAATTTCCCACATTTTGATGGGATCCAAAATATTTTTATCCTGAAATTTTTAGTCAAATTAAATATAAATTTGTATTACGTAAAAATCCAATGAAACATTACGCACGCAATAATGAAAATTTAAGATTTTCCAAATGCATAAATATTATTTTATAAACAAATTTCTTGTTTGGTGCATTTTTTATAGTTACTACCTAGTTTTTATAATTACATCCCATTTATTATTTTTAAAGCCCATTTTCCCGTTAAGCCTAATGCATCCCTCCTAGGAAAGATTTGCAGCCCAGCGGGGCAGAGAATAACAAGTTGACCTTGCCTGGGTATTCCTCAAAAAACGTATAGCTGGGCTAGCCATTTTCATCTTGAAAAAATTAATATCTGGGCTGGATATTTGGCCTGGGCTAGACGGGCCACAACCCGCCAAGTTAATACCCTGCTCTCCTCTGAACAACAACGAAATCATCGCGAAGAAAAACTCTGCAGTGCTCATGCCTCAAAAACACAAATACTGCTCAAGCTGCTTGGTCCCAGCTATCGGCTGCACCTTGTGCTATTCTCTCATTTATATTGACTACATAGGTTGACAATGGTGTGGGACCGTGATGTCAGGAAACCAGGAGGAAGCAAAAAAAATATAGTTGTACATAATAAGGAGGCACTTGCGTACGTACGGCTATGGCCCTAGTGGGTCCCTAGTGTCATCCAGTCAAAATAAAGTCATCTCCTGAATCCTCATGTTCGTTGACGATGTTAACAATGCTCGGCGCCACGGCGAGCGCAACAACCCGCTGCTCATTCAGGAAGCCAGGATCATCGGACACCTATGAGCACCTTCGAGAAACTGAGACGGCATGAAACGGTAAGGCCGCGCTTGGGTGCTCTGGTTTATTTCAAACCTGTATTATCATACAAGTGTAATTTACTCGTCATAGGAAACAATGCATAAAATACAGGTGTAATGAAACTGAGGGCCCGAGGTCTGTAAGTAAAACCGGCGGGTTACGCGTGTAATTTGAGAGACGAGTGTATATTTTACGAGCACTGCTATATGGACGGCATTACCAGATGATACATGCAGGACGTGCGTATCATGCCATCCATGGGCAAGGCTGAAACAACAGCTAACGGCTGGATTATCAATCGTCCGAGTGTCATTCGGCGTTTTTATCGTGTGTGAAGTACTTCCGATATTTTACTAGTCGAAATCGACCAACCAAGTGCTTCGCCCAAGACCATCTGCTTTTATTTACAAGCGTCAGTTTTACAAGCGGTTTTGGTTGGAAAATGACGATCCAATCACAGCCTAATATCATGAGTTGGTCGGAAGATCATATGGTTTCACGTCTAACCTACCCGACTTGTCGTATAGGCTATGAATGAAACATAAGCCAATGAACTTCTTAAGCACGGGAACAACAGAAGAGGATGATATTCTTAACAAGCAAATCACTGGCATTAGATCAACATGCAAAACAATACGAAGCATTATTCTCAGGAGGCACGGTGAACAGCTCGTGATGCTGCATGCCACAACATTCCAAGCTCAACTTTGCAATCAAACACAAGGCCTGGCATTACATAGACAATATTCAGAACAAACTCTTAACACAGGAATATCTCAGCAGAGTAACTATTTACTTCTAAACTGAACACAAGAATAGGAGAAAACAATCGATGCTGCTCATAGCAAGGGCGTCCCACTCAAAAATATCAAATGCATGTCTTCTAGCTAACATCAATGAGCAAATTTTGACAATGTTTTCCAATTCCAATGTATTAAACTAACATCTTCTTGCTAACATCAATGATTAAACTTTGACAAGCTTTTCTGATTCAAAATATGTAATGCCTATGGTCGTGGAGTCCTGTCGTAGCTTCTTACTTGTTTGGGCACTTTTTGCCCAGTGCACTCCACGTGTTGTAGAATTGCCAATGCTCTCTGTAGACTACACCAGCGTCTAATAATACTCTGTAAAGCTTCTCGGTCATTCCTTCTGTAATGTAGCACAAACAACAACTGCTTCTTTCTGCAAAATGGAACGACCAACTGGAGCCAGTAATGCAGCAGTTTGCCTTGGACACATTGGCTCCTTTTGTGCAGTTCAACTAAAATTGAAGTCGGAATAAAACCGAGCTTTAATTTTGATATCCCTGTAAGTAACAATAGGTATAAAGGAAACAATTGCTGAGAAATAACGGTTGATGACTTGTACTTCCAGAAGAAAAGCATCTACTGATCTACCTTATCTTAATGGGAAACAAAGCAGGAGAGTAGAAATTCTCCATCAGTGTGATTCATTCATATTGACTGAGACATTATCTTAACAATGCCTTGTTTCAACATGTATAAAGAACGACAAAGCAGAAAAGTACCATTCCTAAAACAATGCAACTGATTCATTTAACAGAGAAATTATCTTAACAATACCTTGGTTAAACATGTAGAAAGAACTACAAAGCAGGATATTACCATTCCTAACAAGTGTTGCAGTTTTGTTCTAAGATTCAGTAGTTAATTAATTCTGAGAGTGGCGTTGCTTAATTTTAACAGCGGCATTAGATTAATGAAAAGCATAAACAGTTCCAGGGGAGAGTGGGCGCAACAACAATATGTGCTTCCATCTACTTATAAAGGGGTGATGCAGAGTTTGTTGTAACAAAGCAACAATCATCATGTCTGGGTTGGTCCCATTTTTGTTCACTACTTAATGGGAAAAGACAACAATACAATAGCTTCAATTCAACATTTATTTAAAACAGTACCAATACAAGTAGCACAACATCTCAAAGCACACTGCACAATCATGTGGATGAAGGCCTGTACTGACCTTTCATGAGAAGACCAGGATAAAATACGAATCTGCCAACATGAATAGGAAATCCAATCTCGTTTTGTGCAGTTGCACTAAGATCAAGCAAAGTGCTTCGCGTAGCGAAGCAAAATGTCGCAATAGCAACAAGTTGAATATATATCCCTGTTTAAATAGAGGCAAAAAAGGAATCAATTACTGGCTAATAAAGGAGGATGAAACATGCGGCCACAAAAATGGTAATCCCGCCAATCCCTAACAAGTGTTGCAGTTTTGAAATAATATTCAATACTTAATTCTGAGAGTGGCATTGCTTAATTTTACCAGCGGCAATAGATTAACAAAAAGCATAAATAGTTCCAGGGGAGAGTGGGCGCAACAACACCATGTGCTTCCATCTACTTATAAAGGGGGTGATGCAGAGTTTGTTGTAACAAAGCAACAAGCATCATGTCTGGGTTGGTACCATTTTTGTTCACTACTTAATGGGAAAAGAGAGCAATACAATAGCTTCAATTCAACGTTTATTTAAAACAGTACCAATACAAGTAGCATAGCATCTCAAAACACACTACACGATCATGTGGATGAAGGCAAGTACCAACCTGTCATGACGCTCACAAGATCAACTACGAATCTGACAACACGAATAGGAAATCCAATCTCGTTTTGTGCAGTTGCACTGAAATCAAGCAAAGTGTTTCGAGTAGCGAAGCAAAATGTCGCAATAACAACAAGTTGAATCGATACCCCTATTTTAACAGAGGCAAAAAAGGAAACAATTACTTGCCGATAAAGGAGGATGAAACAAACGGTGACAGAAAGAAGCATCTAACTTATCTTGGATGGAAAACAAAGTAGGATAGTAGCATTTCTAAAATGGTTGCATTGATTCATATTAACAGAGACATTCTCTTAAAACAACATTTGTTAAACATGTAATTTACTTTTAACAGTGGCATTGCTTCAATTTTCCGGTGGCATTCTTAGATTAAAAACAACAAAATAGTTGTATGGGACATGCCAGCACCATGTGTGTCCACACATATAAATGGGCGATGCAGAGTATGTAGCCAAGCAACATATATGCGTTGGTCCCATATTTGTTCTCTTTGAACCTTTTTCCTATGTGAGGGCAGCAAATCTAGTCCTGCACAAACTACCCGACCCCCCAGTTTCTTTCCCTTTTCAACAAAGAGATATGTTCCTTATAGATGTGTGTACCCGGTTACACCCTTTTTCGCTTTTCGACCAACAAAGCGGCTGGATAGCCAGTCTATACTACTTTCCGTCCCTCCTTTCCTCATTAAACCACATCCTAGATTCTTGCTCCAGCCCACCGCACCCTTCTTTCCTCTTTGAACCAAGACCTAGATTCGACTATAGATCAAAAAAGATCCGCATGCAGCTAGAGCAACGACGGTTTCAAAGAAACTTATACCTTAGGGTCGTCGGGATATGGCAAGGCATGCAACGGGAGGCCGGATCTGCCCACACGATGTACGTCAGTGAGGAAGAAGGGGTCGGTGGCCCTCCCGCACAGGCGTTGGGTGAAAGAGAATAGCACAACCGATAGTGGATTGCCTCCCTCACCGAAGGAGATAGAGTGAACGCTGCACCTCCTCCCCAACCCGCTGCGACGGGATACGGACGCCTCCTTCACCAGCTGTGAGGGGGGAGAGAGAGAGAGACAAGAGGCCAACGCAGTCTTGTTTAGATCTGGTGAAGAGAGAGTGAGAGACTGTGAATATAGAAAACCCTAGCAAATGAACGCTGAGCCCCAGCGTGTATACATATATGTACTGCGGCGAGAGTGTGGAGAGTGCAAACCCTAGCGAACAAGCACTGAGGCTCCAGCTTATATATATACTACTGTAGTACGGACTAAGCTCCGGTGCCTTCACTTCACCTGCTTTTGGCTGTATGACAGGTGAGCCAGACACATTTTGGGCCCACCTGTCATGAACCCAAAGGCAGGTGCACTAAGTCAATGAAGCTGCATCCATATAGTACTCTCGTGGAGTGGTTTTCTTATTCTCTCCATAACAATCATTTTAAATTGTGTAAGTACGAAAAAACTCTTTATTTAACGTACAGTGAAGAAATACTACCGAGGAACTACGATCCACGCCCACTCGTCCTGGTCGCACTTCCTGTCCTTCAAGTGCGGTACACTACCCTCCCTTAAGTGAACAACCACACATGCGCCAAATTATCGGAAACGTGTGAGAGTGTGTACAAATAAAGAATTTTAATTTCAATTATCGGAAAGGTTTGAGAGTATTACAAAGTTTGACTTCAGTCAAATCTAATATGCGGAGTAAATAAAAATGGAGGCTACTACGTCCATCCGGGTCAACACCGTTTTTTAAATCAAAGTTAATAGCTGGACAAATAAAATTACAGGGGAGCTGGAGACGAAGTTGTGAGAAGGCTTAGAAATCAATACAAAACTTATGCTCTTAGTACCAACGTCGATCCTTCTTCGAGGAAACATTTGGTTCATAGCCAATTGTGTGATAAAATTGCACCAACGTGAAAGACAACTGCATCTCCAACGCAACCAAGGTGAACTGACGAAGGATATCATCTTTGTGCGTAACAAGCAAAGAGCACTGATGGAAGACAACTTTTTTCATTGAAAATCGATCAGCTTCACCAGATGACGCAACTATGAGGCGCAACCATGAGCATCGATAGGTCATCGTGGTGATGCATCATCCATTTGGCATCAAGTTTGGGTGAGGCATCTATGAAGTTCGACAAATCCTCACTATGGTCTGTTTCTTCTCAGTAAGGCTGGCCATAGTGAGGGTAAGATAAGTAGTATCATGCACTTGGGACTCACAAACATGCTTATGTGGCAGGCAATTAAAGAAAAGAGAGATGGTTATAGTAACATAGGTAGATACCATAACATAATAAATGTGATGCTACTATGTGTCATGCATGGCAATAAATGAGACCACCTATAATACTAAACTATGATACTATGCACTATAGAGGTAGTAACATAAACTAGTAACATATGCATGTTACTAGTCTAAGTTACTCCCCACTATGACCAGCCTAATGAAGCTCGAGGAAGGAAGAACCATGTGGCAGAGAATAGTGAGGCGGAACAACAATGGCCATCCAATTTTGTGCAGTTCCACTAAAATTGAGGAAGACATGCCCGGGTATGGAGATACGCATCGCTATTTCCAAAAATATAAAAAAGGGATATAGTGTTGTTACTTTGTTTTACTCCAATTGTCAATAAGAATTAATGAAAAGTACACCAACAAATAGAAGCATCATAATTATCTTGATGGGAACTATACCAGGATACCCGAGAAAAAAAGCATTTCTTCATTTAACCAGTGATAGTACTACCACCATATGGACAATGACTGCACAACCACCTTGTACTTTTTGTCGAAACAACATGTATACCTCCACCGAGGCATAAATCAGGACAACTTTTCGAGTGGCATTTCCTCTATAATAGTACTAGTAGGTGATGTTGGACCAGCCGACGAACCCAAGCTACTATACCTGGTGAGCTGGGGAGTAGTCGCATAGAAGAAAACCCACACTCAGCGACCTGGGGAGCTGGACCATTACAAGAAGTTATACCTCAGGTGGGCGAGATGTCGTTCAGGCAGGCGGGTGGGCGGGATCTGCACACACGACGACAAAGAACAAGGGCGCGGAGGATCTTCGTCCGTGCCAGCGCCGGCTCCTAGAGGACGGTGCGCATTGGCTTCCTCCGTCACTGACGGCGACAACGTCAACGCTGCACCTCCTCACCTCCCACAACGGACGGGATTCAGCCGGATCTGTGACCACCGGTGAGGAGAGAGATAGAGTGGACACTGTCATCTTGTTTTGATATGGAGAGGGTGAGAGAGCGAGACGCGAGAAACTCAATCAAACAAGAGGCTATAATGGAGTAAAAAGAATCTCTCCATAGTAGTGGTTTTAAATAGAATATGCGCGTTCCCGGAAAAAAGAAACGAAAACTGGCGGACAATTTTTTAACGTACCAAGAAAGAGAACTCGATCAAAAACACGCGCCCGCTTCCAGGTCACGAGAGTCGTCGCGCACACACACATAGACATTGAATGCATATCCGTGTTTACATAAAATTCCATTTCCATCTCCATCTCTAATCATATTTGTCCAAATGGCACATTATTTACATTGTTAATTATATACGCAGCAACATTAATGTACATCAACTCTTGTTTGCGGACGAACGGACCGCTGCCACGGCCGGTCCTGACCAACCCGAACCCTCTTCATCACCCGCGCGTGCTTCCTGCCCGAAACGGTCATTGCCGCATTCATGCCCGTCCAGAGCGAACGCGACCTCTCACTGGCGCCGGCATTGAAGCGGCGCGCCGGCCGAGAGAGCGTTGCCCGCGTCACTACCAGGTGCACGCGACTGCTCCGCGTTCAAAGGTCGCAATAGCCAGCTACAACATGCATGTTAAAAGTTCTTGGGAGTCCGTGCTACAGCTAGCTGTCCTCCCCGAGCTCGTCAATCTCTTCTAGTAGTGCTAGTACTCCATGGCGCGATCCATTGACAAGCAGGTGGGAAAGTTATCGTATACTCGGTTTGCGGTGAGTGGCATGCCGAGCGACCGTGTGGGGTCGAGCCGCGGAGGAGGGTGAGAGACGACGTGCTTTAAATGTTGGTTTTGCTCGATGGCGCGATCCAACGAAATGAAACGTTGGTTTCTCTCCGTTTCCATTTTTTCTCCAGAAAAATGGAAACTTTCCACTCCATTTTCATTCCTATTCCAAGGTTGCCCTGTTACAACATTCCATCAAATACAAAGGAAAACTAACACGCATGCTGATGCATCTCAATGATTCACAGATCATAGACAATATTTACGTCACAACTAAAGACAAAAGTTGTGAGAGCGTGTACGAAAGAAAAACTACTGATGGGGTCACTACGACTTAAACCCTAAACCCTAAACAGGAATTAATTTCCTAGCTAGGTAGAACCTGTCGAAGGAAAGACAGCTGGCACCCTCGGATCATACAATGCTTTTGTGCAGTTCCACTAAAATCGACCTGAGCATCCCTGATGGCAAAGATATTGAAGAAGTGTGAATAGAATAATAGTACTGGCACTAGTTCATGAGACATAAACTCATCACAAGTAGAAGCCGGTAGAAGTAGAGAAAGATCGACATGGAGATGGAGCTATGGTAGTGAAGCAAGCTGGCTCCAAAAGGAAGATGGACTACCTAGGACGTCGGGCTGTAGCTAGAAGGGCGGTTGGGATGCGGCATCGGCCCATACCGCAGTGACCCCCGATTGGGACGCACCGACTGTGGGTTTTCTCCCTCACCGATGTCGACCGCGTCTACGCAGAACATTGTTCCCTTCCCCCATCTGCGGGATCAGGCCCGTCGTTTTATGCTTGTGAAGAGAGCAACCTAAGCAAGCAGGCTTGTAGCTTAGGCTCCTGCTAGTGTATATATAGTGGTTTTCTTTTTCTCTCCATATCAACCATTTTATATTGCGTACGTGTCATTGAAGAGTGAAATGATGGTTGCTTCTTCCGACTAACTTACTGTGTGATTTGACTGCTCCTTAGTGGCCCCTACACGCACTCCCGCTACGTGTATGCAACAGTCACACGTACACATGGATGCAAAAACACGCGCGACGCCCTAATGCATGCATGTCCGAGCACACGACGGAACACACACGGTCACGCTCAAGTGCTCAACCTACACGTGCATGCACACACATACTCAGGCAGGGTGAGCTAGTGACCATATAAACACCGGAAAATATATATATTGAGCGCAATGAGCGTATTACAAAGTCTACTGACCATATTTTTACAAATATACAGTGACAGACAGTGTATTTATCTCGTTTGAAATTAAGCCATATTAACCGGAGAGGAGGAGGTATGGACTAGCATTACTTTGTTGTGTCCCATCAACTTGCCGAACGAGGAGAAGGTTGTAGGACGGGAGAAGCTTGTGCGCGGTGGCTCGCAGGACAAGTAGAAACTTTTGACTAATGCAAGCTCTCCATCCCTCAGGCGATGGACGTGCAACAGTTAATTCGGTGTGAGATTGCCAGAAGCATACACTATACTACTAGTGCCTTATTGTTCGACTTCCTGAATAGGTGAACAGCCAAGCGCAAAGTTTACTAGTAGAGGTATGTACTATACTAGTACTAGGAACCGGATGGAGGAGCGTCTGCAGTCTTATTATGATTTTAAAATTTGATAAAGCAATCTTCAACACATTTGGTTCTCTTCGAGGGTTCTTGCATGTGATAATGGAAGTTGATTGCATGGAAAACTCGCCACAATTCTTGCTCAATTCTAGCTCACATCCTATTACAAATAGGAGCGCTCGGTAATATTTCCTCTTTTTTTGTTATTCAGCATGTAAACATGTCAGCAAACCTTGCGGCGCATCTTCGTGTGAACCGTGCTTGTTGCACTTTGAATGTGGCCGAGAGCTGGCTTGATGAAACACCTCACTTCCTACTTCTTTTTATGCGGGGTACCTCGCTTCCTAGTGACCAGTGTCTTGGCTAATCATCCTAAGATATATGAATAAAGCTCTCTCATTTACCCGCAAAAAAGATTAAGCCATATTAACCGGAAAGGATGGAGTATGGACTAGCACTACTTTGTGGTGTGTCCCGTGAACTCGCAGAACAAGGAGAAGCTCGCTTACGCCTTTTGACTAATGCAACTTACCCTCGATGGACATGCATCAGTCCATTCGGTGTCAGATTTTCACAGCCATACACTGTAGTACCCACCATGCGGAGTACCACCATTGTTCGACTTCACAACGAGGCGAAGAGCCAAGCGCAGTAGTACGAGTAGTACTACTACTAGAACCGCATGGTGGAGCATTTGTACTCTTATTTTTTTATCTCTGATAAAGTACATGTTTATTCCGGAGAAGGGCGGAAAACGGCAGCCCAACATGTAATGATGATATCGATCAATCAACCATGCTCAAATATATCTTGGCCTTCGTGCGAGCCTGTTTGTGTGTTCTCGCTCCTCGTCTCTCTTAAGGAACGGCCAATTGAGATCAGTTTGCTCACACTCCTGTCCCACATGTCAGTGATATGCCAAGAGGAGGTGCGTTGACCGACTGGCTTACGCGTACTTGGTTTTGCACCTTCATACTACTCCTCCCTCCGTCACAGTTTACAAGGCGCGCTTCATTATGATGCATTTCTCTCAATGCATTTCCACCACCAGAGATACTTTAGATGCGTTTGGTTTAATGCTCAATTAATTAGGGCATGGTAACCACAATCAAGTCCACAATTTTCTCTCGATGAACTCCCTCCTTTCCTGTTTATAGGGCTTATCTCAAAATTTTATTTTTTTCCATTTTATAAGGCTCAATTTGGTTGTTTTCCATCATATGTTCAGATTAAAGGTGCATTAAATCATTGCATGCAAGTATTAAGAGAAAATTGACCAATGCATGTACTTTATGCATGCATGCATTGCAATTAATGCATTAATAAACATAATTTTTTGAGGACAACAAGAGCATTAATTAGGTGCTTTTGCAAAACTACAAAAAGTATTCCACCACTCGCCATCTACCTTGATTTGTGAGATTTTTGAAATGAGCACTATAAACCGGAAAGGAGGGAGTACTACTACGGAGTGGAGTAAGTGCATGCATGTGTGTACTCGGGGTGGAAGCACTGCATGCATGTGTGTACGCATTATTCCCTCTAGTAATAGACGCCGTGCTATAACTACCAATGCTATTTTTCAGGCCGATCACTAGTCGCCTTGGTCCCACAGATTTTTTTTCTTTTTTTTGAAGCGCGCTCTATAAACAGTGACAGATGGAGTAGTATGAGCGGATTCAAAGAAGAGCGTATTGATGGTTGCTTCTTCCGAGCAACTTACAGTGGGAAAGGTGGGGCTTATGATTTGACTGCTCATTACTCACTATTAATGCGGCGCAACGATCGGGTTGAGCTCCTGAAAGTGCATTATATCGACTAGAGGGGGGTGAATAGGCGATTTTTATGAATTCTTCACTGAGGAATTTGCCGGTGAGGAAATTCCTTGGCGAAGAACTACTAGCAGCGGAATAAGTACTCAGAAGTAAGCATAACAGGATACAGACTTAGTCATCATGATGAAATGAAGACAAGCACAGAGTACAGAAAGCGTAAACACAGGATAACACAAGATGAAGACAAACAGACTGAAGAAATTGAACTGAGGAAATTGAGAAAGTCTTCAGTCAAAGTCTTCAAACACAGATATGAACAATCACTCAACACAATAATGAGGACATGAAAGAGTTGAGGAAATAGAACCAGTAAGGTTGGTGAAGACAATGATTTGGTAGACCAGTTCCAACTGCTGTCTCAGTTGTATGTCTGGTTGGAGCGGCTGAGTATTTAAACTCGAGGACACGCAGTCCCGGACACCCAATCGCTGAGCACGCAGCTCAGGACACCAAGTCCTCACCGTATTCTCCTTGAACTAAGTTCACACAGATCTCGTCCAATCACTCGTGGTAAGTCTTCAGGCGACTTCCAAACCTTCACAGACTCGGTCACTCGGCGATCCACAATTCCTCTTGGATGCTCTAGACCATGACGCCTAACCGTCTGTAAGAAGCACAGTCTTCAAAGGTAACAAGCATTAGATCCACGCAGGAACAATCTCTTCAGTGATGCTCAATCACTTTGGGGTTTGTAGGTGTTTGGGTTTGGGGTTTTTCCTCACTCGATGATTTTCGCTCAAAGTCCTTGGAGGATGGGTTGCTCTCAAATGATAAGTGTCAGTTTCTCTCGGAGCAGCCAACCAACTAGTGGTTGTAGGGGGCGGCTATTTATAGCCTAGGGAGCAGCCTGACTTGATAAGACATAAATGCCCTTGTCTGATATGACCGTTAGGTGGATAAGATATATTGGGATAGCTGGCGTGTAACACAGCAACGGTCGGAAATTTGACTATCAAATTCCTCAGGGCTATCATGATCCTCACTGTGTAGGCAGTCCGCACTGGCGAATTCCTAACTCCTCAGTCAGAACAAATTCCTCAGCGACCATAAGAACTTCGTCTCTGTCACTAAAGAAAGTGACTGAACTGTATGAGATTTCCAAAGGCTTCACTCGAAGGGTTTGGTAGGTTTAGGATTTTGAGTTGAGCATCACTTGGAAATTTTTCCTTAGTATTTCCTCGACCCCCTTTAACAGTACGGTGTTTCCTATGACTCAAGAAAGAGAAAAAACAAAACTATGAAAACAAAAGTCTTCAAGCTTCATATTCCTCGCATGATTATCAAGTCTTCACGGTAACACCAATTTCTTCACTTTCAAAGTCTTCTTGAAAGTCTTCAGAAATACCAAAATCTTCAGTCGAAGATATTCATTTTTAGGGGTCGACTTTCCCTATAAATATCAAACTCCTCATAGACTTATAGACCTGTGTACACTCATAAACGCATTAGTCCCTTAACCTATAAGTCTTCAATACACTAAAATCACTAAGGGGCACTAGATGCACTTACAATCTTCCCCTTTTTGGTGATTGATGACAATATAGGTTAAGTTTTCAACGGGGATAAACATGTGAAGTGTAAGTACTGATATTGAGGAATTTGATTGCAAGATATAGAAGAGCTCCCCCTGAAGATGTGCATAGTGAGGATTTTGCTTTTGAAGCAATGCACACTTGAAGAGTTGAATCATGGAGATCTCCCCCTATATCTTGTAATTCATACACGCATTTGACATATGATATGAAGAATTTGAAATGCATGATGAAATATGGTGCCTGATGAAATTCAGCATGCGTGCAGTAACATTAATGAGGAACAAGCATGCAGAATAACATGTTGAGAGAATCAAAGCACAGTGCATCAAAAGTATCAGGGCACCATCGGGTTTAAGATTACAACTCGATCCAATAAAGTTTCAGAAGAACGAGAGTTGTAACTTAACAAAAAAACACCCATATAATAGACCCGCTTGAAGACGAACTCAAATTTCTCCCCCTTTGTCATCGAATGACCAAAAGGATCGAAACTGAGGACTAACGCCCCTGAAGAATATCAAGGTGATGGAGGAGCGCCAGCGTTGTTGGGGTCGGTTGTTGTAGTAGGGCCTACCGTAGTGTCGTCCAAATCTTCATTTTCATCAGTCTTGCGTGATGAAGAATAGGAGCTGGCCACCAAGGAAGGAACTTTGACCTTCTTGAATTTCTTCGGTGGGGGTGCAGACCAGTCAAATTCTTCCTTGAGACCCATATTCTTCAGATCTGCAGCGTTGTAGACATGAGATAGAACAGCCCAGGTACGGTTGAAGGTTTCATGGAGGTAGTATTGGTTTTCTTCACTGCATTGTGTGTTGAGGTCATGTTGTGAAGAATTGAACCAAACTAACGCTTGACCCATTTATGATTGTGATCAACCTTCTGATTAAGACTGAGGAGTAACTCATGATCAGTCATCACCCTGGGAGCTGTGGCTTGAGGATTTGGCTTGGCGGAAGAGTCATGTGTGGCAGAGTCATCATTGGTGGAGTAGGATGCAGCCTTGTGAAATTGACCATCCAATGGACAAATGCCTTCATCTATCACAGTAGTTGCCTTGCCTTTGTCATCAGCTGAGGAATATAACTGTTTGAGGACTTCAATCGGGGGCAAGTAGCTGCCATGGTTCAAAGTGTCAGCTTTGTAATTTAGTGAAGCCCTCGTCCTGATGAATCTCATAATCCATGGTGCACAAGGCTTCAGCTCAAATGGTGACATAGCAATATCCGCCAGAGTCCTCATGAAGAAATCATGGAAGTTGACAGGAACGCCATGAATGATATTGAAAAGCATGTTCTTCATGATGCCAATGACCTCTTCATCATTTGAGTCGTGGCCTTTGATAGGACTCATTGTCTTTGACAGAATGTGATAGACAGTTCGGGGCACATATAGTAAGTCCTTGACGAGGAATTTGGTTTGAGGAGCTTGCCCTGGCTTCAATGGCTTCATCAGCACTTGCATGAAATGATTTGAAAGTTCAGGCTCACTGTAGACACAACGAGCACTGTCAAGGGGAGGACTGAGTGGGAGGGCACGAAGCAATTCAGTTGCTGGTGCCTTGTAGTGAGTATTTTCAGACATCCAGTCCAACACCCATGAATTCACATCTCCAGAGTTTCCTGTGATGTGCAGCGTTGCATAGAATTGAAGAATGAGTTCTTCATTCCAGTCACAGATGTCAGTGCAGAAATTTAGTAGTCCAGCATCATGAAGAACACTAAGGACTGGTTCGAAGCACGTCAGAGACTCCATGTCTACATGAGGAATGTGTTCATGATCGAAGACTTTGTCTTCGTTGAACAGTACTGAGGAATAGAAATTTGCTTGACTTGCTGTCCAGAAATGCCTCTTCCTTATGCGAGCAGAGTCATAGGGGTTATAGTCAGTGAAGAACACATGCTCGCTGAAGAAATCTTCAGCCTTGAACTTTTGCTATTTTGAGAATGGATCCGTTGGCTTGGGCACTAGAGTGTTAGTGAGTTGCATCACAACCTCTGGAATCGCAATCTCAGGTTCTTCAGGCTGAGGAATTTCTGGTTCCTCTTTAGTAGCAGGCTGTGTGTTCAAGGGTTCAACAACAACAGCTTCTTCAGCACTAGCGGCTGGAATGTCTTCATGCACAGACGAAGTGGGATGAGTTTCTTCAGAGCCCATTTGAACAGTTGGTGCAGGGGACTGAGGTATTTGTTGAAGCGGGGTGAAGAGTGGAGTATTGCGGTGCTGACTTTCCCAAAAGTCATCATTCATCACTGGCGTTGTGCAGCCAATGTCCACGTCTTCATCTTCAATTTCTTCAACGCTAGCCTCTTCAGCTGTGAACTGAGGCATTGGTGAGGAAGCAACAGGTGTTGAAGGGATCGCATCCACTTCAATTTCTTCATCAACCTGCTTTGACGAAGCAGCAGATTGAGGTTCTTCATTAGATCCGCTTGGGATCACATATTCCTCACCAAAAGGAACAAGGTCCTTTGATGACATGGTGGAAATTGGAAAAACATCAATTGGATTCTCAATAGAACTTGTCAGAGGCTTCATCTTCTTTGGAGCTGAAGATTCTGAAGCACTGGCTGCTTTCCTCTTCTTCACTGCAGCTCGCTCTGCAGCCTTGGTCTTCCTCACATCTGATGCAGATGGAAGAATAGGAGTTGGTGTAGGCGCAGGAGGAGCTGAGGAATCTGGTTGAATTTCCTCAGGCGCAACTGATGCAGTGGCCCTGACATTTTCAGTTTCATCAGGCGCACCACTAGTGGATGCCCTGGCAATTTCTTCAGCGGCTGGAATGGAGTCATCAGCCCTAGAACTAGCATTTTCTTCAGCAGCCTGAATGTCATCAGCGGTGCTGGCATGTTCTTTAGTTGGCTGAGCAGATGCTTCAGCATGAGGAATTTCTTGTTGCATTGGGGCTGCAACATTTGTGAATTTCTCAGTCAGTTTGACAAACCTGACTTTGGCTCCTTTCCAATCAGCATAGTAAGCATTGAAGTCATTGCTGAGGGTTTTGATTTCAGCTTGGATCTTGAGGAGTTCATCAGGTGTCATATTGACAATGTTATTCTTCGGGAACTTCTCCTTTCTGAACTGAGTCTTCTTGATCTGCCTGGCCTTCTCAAATTTCCATTTCTCTTCAGTGATGAAATGGGTCAATATGTGACTTTGACCAGGAGTCAACTTGAAAATAGGCATAGGAGTATTTGGATCCTTGTGACAGAGATCAATGTAATCAAGGATCGCCCTTGGATCCAAAAGCAGTGGCACATTTGTGCCTTTGGCTCTAGCGGCCCTTTCTTGTCGGTCTCTGATGATTTCTACAAGTTCATCATCATCAGCTTCATCGTCAGATGGCATGTGGAAGGCAACCAGTTTCTTCTTCGGACTAGGCTGAGTACCTCAACCAGCCGTTGCCTTAGTCTTCAACAGAGTGGGGCCTAATGAAGATTTTGGTGCAGCTGAGGAACTTGCTGAGGCACCAGAGGCAATAGAGATGCCTGTTGTCCTTTGGCATGTAGCCAGATGTACAGGTATTGAGGACTTGGCCGGAGTAGCTGAGGACTTTGGAGGAGGAGCAGTAGTTGGTATTGGCCGTGAGGGCTTTGAAGAATCTGGCCGTGAGGGCATTGCTGAGGAACTTGGCCGTGAGGGCATAGTTGGTGAAGCACTTGGCTTGTGAGCAGGCTTCTTTGCCATTGATTTTCTTGGCTTGACAGAGGCCTCAGTGGTAGTAGCAGCAGCAGAGTCTTCATTGAATTTCCTCACTGCTTCTTTAGCTTGTCTCGCCAACTTAGATTGGCGCTTGGCCCATTCTTCAGGGAAATCCTCACCATGCTTGATGCTGGTGGGGTCAGCTCTTTGGACAGGTGCCAATGGAGCTCTTGGGCATGGAGGATTAAGTGCGAATTTCTTCATATACTTTGGAGTCACATATCTGTACTCCCTCCATTCTCTTGCCCATATTCGTTCAATCTTCTGTATGCGCACCTTGCGCTGAGTTTTGGTTTCTTTTCCATACTTAGCCTCATCAGGTGTGCAATAATCAGCATAGAGGTCCTCATGGATTTCAAAAGCAGTCATGACCTATGGCTTCTTTCCTCCTTTCTGCGGCCTCTTACCATCAGCCATATTCTTCAGATGTGGAATTTGAACAATCGAATTTTCTAAAGAAGTGTGCAACTTTTCTTCGAGGAACGCTGCAAATGAGTTAAGTTGATGAGAACCTAGTGATTCAGCAGCGGACATGAGTACCTGTGAACAGAGTATAGTTGCGAGGAATTTGGAGAGGTCATATGCGTTCTCAGAAGGTTTTTCAAAAAGAACAAGTTTGAGGAATTTAACCAGATGAGCCTTGAAGAATTTCACTAAGCGTTCTTTGCCTTAGGTTCCAGAGTTGTATAGATCGAAGATCCACACAACTGAGGAATCTTGAAGAAAAACGATGCTTAGAGAAACGAATCAAGAACAGATGACTAGCGAGGTGTTTTGTGTGTGAGGATGTGAAGAATAAAACACCTTTGAATATTTTGTTGTGAAATTTCGAATCAAAAGGGGTAGTAAATGTAACTTTTAATTACCCTATGTGAAGAACACGACGAACTGAGAAGCAGAACTATGAAGTTTGTCGATGTAGATCTTCCACGCCCTAACTTGGTGGAGGAAGACAGCTACAACGGTGGCGGAGTGAAGATTTCCACGGTCGGCGCGAGTACGACGGCGACGAGGTCGAGGCAGTGAAGCTCTTCCTCACCGGCGACAATGGAGTAGCGGCGGCGCTAGGGTTTGAGGAGCTCGAGAGAGAGAGAGAGAGAGAGAGAGAGAGAGAGAGAGAGAGCGGTCGAGCGGAGTAAAGGAAGTGAGGAAGGGATGAGGGGGTATTTATAGTCGCAGTGAAAAACTGTTCGCCCGAAGATTTTGGACGAACCTGCCCCTGACCCTTCTCCTTCGCTTAACATGTGTCACAGTGGAGATCATGTTAGATCGTGGGTGAGTAGATAAGTCTTTCTTGGGATCCGGAACGGATTGAGCGGTAAAACCGAAAATTTTGGATAAGATTAGTTTTAAAGTTCCATTCACAAATTCTTCGGCTGTCAAGGACACAGTGAAGATTTTGAATGAGTTTCAAATAGAACGCACATGAAGAATTTGTGAATAGATTGGGTTGAGTATAGCATAGAGGGGGAAGGGTCCTATCACATTCACTTAGCAGAAAAATGCAACTTGAAGAAATAGCCATAAGTGAATGCTGTAGAGGAGATAAACTCATATATATATATAGTCAATGAAGAAAAATGACGGAAACATTGAAGATTTTGCAAAGTTGAAGAATTTGAAAAACTGAAGAATTTCAAAAAATAGAGGAATTTCAAAAATGAAGATTTTCAACTTTGGTGGTGGCTTGACCCACCGTATAAGAATGATGATTTCAGACACCGTGTACAATTGTCATAGGGTTCTGAGAATCAAATTCTTCATTAATTTCTTCACACTTAGAGTGTTATTCTTCATTGATTGAAGAAAAACCTTTCTTCATGTGTTGCACATCTAAGTCATCAATTTTGCATAAGTGTCAGGATGTGTGTCCTTTTTTTAAAGAACATTCGAAGATTCTAAGATATTTAGCTCACACTGCAACTTGCTAAATCTCTTCTCATCCAAGGGCTTTGTGAAGATATCGGCTAGCTGTTCTTCAGTCTTCACGTGTTCGATGGAGATGTCGCCCTTCAACACATGATCACAAAGAAAATGATGACGAATCTGTATGTGCTTTGTCTTCGAGTGCTGAACTGGGTTGTGAACAATCTTGATGTCACTCTCATTGTCACAGAGGAGAGGCACATTCTTCACGTTGATGCCGTAGTCCTTGAGGGTTTGCTTCATCCATAGCAGTTGAGCACAGCAAGAACCAGCAGCAATGTACTCAGCCTCTGCAGTAGACAGTGATACACAATTCTGTTTCTTCGAGGACCAACAGACCAAGGATCGTCCGAGGAATTGACAAGTACCAGATGTTCACTTGCGGTCCATACGATCACTAGCATAGTCAGAGTCAGAATATCCAATGAGATCAAAAGTAGAGCCCTTGGGGTACCATAATCCTAGTGTGTTGGTGTGTGAGCTAGATATCGAAGAATATGCTTGACAGCCTTATGGTGTGATTCCTTCGGTGCAGCTTGAAATCAGGCACACATGCAAACACTAAGCATTATATCTAGCCTAGATGCACATAAGTACAATAAAGAGCCAATCATGGAGCGGTATACCTTGTGATCAAAGTCAATACCATTTTCATCAGTGCATAGATGGCCACTTGTGGGCATAGGAATTTTGAGGCCTTTGCAATCTTGCATGCCGAATTTACTCAGAACTTCCTTGAGGTATTTCTCCTGAGATATGAATATACCATTGTGTTGTTGATGAATTTGAAGACTTAAAAAGAATTTCAACTCTCCCATCATAGACATTTGATATTCTTTACTCATCATATAGGCAAATTCATCACTATAACGTTGGTCAGCACAGCCAAAGATAATATCATCAACGTATATTTGGCACACAAATAGTTCACCATCACAAGATTTAGTAAAGAGAGTAGGGTCGAGTGAAACGGTTGTGAAGCCATTCTTCATGAAGAATTCCTTCAAAGTGTCATACCACGCCCGAGGGGCGTGCTTGAGGCCATACAGGGCCTTGTTAAGTCTGAAGACTTTGTCAGGATTCTTTGGATCTTCAAAACCTAGGGGTTGAGCAACATATACTTCTTCCTCAAGCTTACCATTGAGGAATGCACTTTTCACATCCATTTGTTGTAAGATAATATTATGATGGTTAGCATAAGCAAGTAATATGCGAATAGCCTCAAGTCTAGCAACAAGTGCAAAAGTTTCATCGAAATCAATTCCTTCAACCTGTGTGTAGCCTTGAGCTACAAGTCGTGCCTTATTCCTCACCACAAGGCCATTTTCATCTTGCTTGTTGCGGTAGATCCACTTTGTGCCGATGATATTATGCTTGCGAGGATCTGGACGTTTGACCAGTTCCCAGACATTGTTGAGCTCGAACTGATGTAATTCTTCTTGCATGGCCTGAATCCACTCAGGCTCCAGAAATGCTTCATCTACCTTAGTGGGCTCTGTAATAGAGACAAAAGCATAGTGCCCACAAAAGTTAGATAAATGTGAAGCTTTTGAGCGTGTGAGAGGACCTGGCGCTCGAATGTCATCGATGATCTTTTCAACTTGCACTTCTTTTGCAATGCGAGGATGAGCTGGTTGTCGTTGAGGAATTTGATCAGCATTTTCTTCAACACCATTTTCTTCAGCATTTTCATCAGGTGCACTAGCTCGATTTTCTTCACGTTCTGGAATGAATTCTTCAACAGATTCTTCGGTAGGAATAACATCCTCAGTAGCCTTGAACTTGATAGAATCCTCAAGTTCTGGTTCATCTATCACAGAAGGTAGGTGGTCTCTTTGCGAGCCATTAGTTTCATTGAATCGCACATCTACAGTTTCAACAACCTTGTGAAGAACGTTGTTGAAGACTCTGTAGGTGTGCGAGTCCTTTCCGTAACCAAGCATAAAACCTTCATGTGCTTTCGGTGCAAATTTAGCATTGTGATGAGGATCTCTAATCCAACATTTAGCCCCGAAGACTTTGAAGTAACTCACATTGGGTTTCTTGTTAGTGAGGAGTTCACAGGCAGTCTTCTTGAAGAATTTGTGAAGATATACCCGATTGATGATGTGGCACGCAGTATCAATTGCATCAATCCAAAAACGACGAGGCGTTTTGTATTCATCAAGCATAGTGCGAGCCATTTCAGCGAGGGTTCTGTTCTTGCGCTCCACGACGCCATTCTGCTGAGGAGTATAAGGAGCAGATAACTCATGAGTAATACCAAGTTCATCAAGATAGCCATCAAGACCGGAATTCTTGAACTCAGTTTCATTGTCAGTTCTGATGTGTTTGATCTTCACACCAAAGTTGGTTGAAGCCCTCGAAGAAAATCGTTTGAAGATTTCCTGCACTTCATGTTTGTAAGTGACAATGTGTACCCATGTGTAACGAGAATAGTCATCAACAATAACAAAGCCATATAGAGATGCATCATTTGAAATAGCAGAATAATGATTAGGACCAAAGAGATCCATGTGAAGTAATTCGAATGGACGAGTAGTGGTCATGATAGTCTTCGCTGGATGCTTGGCCTTTGTCATCTTTCCAGCTTCACAAGCTCCACATAAGTGATCCTTGAGGAATTTGACATTCTCAATGCCAATGACATGCTTCTTCTTTGCAAGCGTGTTCAGATTCCTCATGCCAGCATGACCAAGTCGTCGATGCCATAGCCAGCCTTCTGAAGCTTTTGCAAGTAAGCACATTGCTGGTTGTGGTCCTATAGAGAAATCAACAATATACAGATCTCCTCTCCTAAAGCCTTCGAAGACTTTGGAATAGTCAGCTTCCATGATCACAACACATCGATATCTTCCAAAGACAACAACCATATCAAGATCACAAAGCATTGAGACAGACATGAGGTTGTATCCTAAGGACTCGACAAGCATGACTTTGTCCATGTGTTGATCCTTTGAGATCGCAACCTTACCTAGACCCAATACCTGACTTTTGCCTTTGTCAGTGAAGATGATGTGCTTCAGATGCAACGGTGTTAAGGGAGCATCCATCAATAGGTTCTTGTCACCAGTCATGTGATTTGTACATCCACTATCGAGAACCCACTCGTTGACTTTGGGCTGATCATCCTGCAGATGAATTAGTGCAACTTACGATCTCATATACTTCATCAGTGAAGAATATGATATCAAGTTCATCAGATGAATTTCATCAAACAGTAAAACAGATATTTCAGTATGAGGACGTGTGAAATGAAAGTTCATTTCATCATGATTCGCCTTCAGGCACTTTGTCAGGCCTCCAGCAAATTCTTCAGACGTTTAAAGCACGTCTGGAGACCTGACCCTGCACAAAGGATTAGTTCTTTTTCTTCACCACCCACATCTGAAGGGGTGGCAAAGAGTTCATCACTCTGCGAGCACCATATGAGAAAGGTGGCAGAGAGGCCAATCCATTTCGTTTCACATAAGAGGGGTTAGGGTAAGCATATGAATAAGCAGAGAAATTCTTCGAGGACTTATGAACATAATGATTTGAAGAATAATGTGCATGTTCATAGCCCTTAGCTCTACCCTGCGAACCAGAGGGGTTAGCACGATGATGATCATATGAAGACTTTGATCCATTTGAGGAATTTGATCCATGTGAAGAATTAGGTCCATATGAAGAATATTATCTAGGGTTCCTGTTCTTCACATGTGGTGTCATGAGAACATTCACCTGAAGACTTTCAACATACCTTTTGGGAACCCAGATTTTCTTAATAGGGGAACCATTCCTGCAGTTAGTCCCAACATATCTAGCAAATACTTCACCATTCTGATTTTTGAACAGTTTATAGTTGGAGTCAAATGACTCATCAGAAGAATGAGAAGATTCACATGTAAAGCCAGATAAGTTAGATGGATCAACTGGAGGTCCCTTTGCAGCAACCCATGAGGTTTTGGGGTACTGCTCAGGCTTCCAATATATTCCATCAGCATTGAGTTTCCTCTCAAAGGCAATACCCTCTTTCCTAGGGTTTCTGTTGAGGATCTACTTTTTGAGCACGTCATAAAGAATCTGATGCCCTTTGAGGCTTTTGTACATGCCTGTTGTGTACAATTCCTTCAGCCCTGCATCATTATTGATACTAGCAATGTCCTCAGATGAGGAATTAGTGATAGCAGAGGCAGGTGAAGAATTTGTAATAGTTGAAGCATTTGAACATTCAGGTGAAGAATTAGTAGATTCACGTTCAATGCACTTTAAGCATGGAGGAACAAATTCTTCTTGAGTAGCGCTGATTTGTTGAGCAAGTAATGAATCGCGACCCTTCTGAAGATCTTCATAACTCACTCTTAGCTTCTCAAGATCTTGCTTTTTTGAAGAAATTCATAAGAAAGCTTCTCGTGATCAGATAAGAGAGTGTTATGATGACTTTGAAGATTGTCAAACTTAGACTGAAGTCTCTGAAGATTTTCAGTTAAGTCTTTAGTGCGGTCCATTTGATCACCCAACATATCATCACTTTTGTCTAGCATGTTTTGAAGTTTTTCAACGGCCTTTTGTTGTTTCACAGCAATCTTAGCAAGTTTAGAGTAACTGGGCTTGAGATTTTCATCAGATTCATCCTCACTAGATTCAGAGGAGGGGTATTTTGTTACCTTGGCACATTTTGCCATGAAGCAATAGGTGGGAGCATAGTCATCATTGTCTTCGTCAGCCTTGTTGGTGCGGTCAATTTCTTCAGAGTTGAAGATAGACTTGCTGACGAAAGCAGTAGCGAGAGCTAGACTCGCCACACCAGACTCGGACTCCTCAGAAGCCTCCTCTTCCTCATGTTCCTCAGATTCAGCTTCATAGTCCATTTCCTTTCCAATGAATGCCCGAGCCTTCTTGGAGCTGCTCTTCTTGTTGGATGAAGACTTCGAGGATTTTGATGATGAAGATTTTGAAGATTTCTTCTTCTTCTTAGCGTCATCAGAACTGTAATCCTTGTATTTCTTCTTCTTTAATTCCTTTCCCCATTGAGGACAATCCTGAATATAGTGACCAGGTTTCTTGCATTTGTGGCAAAGTCTTCTCTTATAGTCACTTGATGAGGAATCACTGCTTCTTGAGGATTTTCCAAAGCGACCACGTCTTGAGAACTTCTGGAACTTCTTCACGAGCAGTGCTAGCTCCTGGCTCAGTTCTTCAGGATCACTGAGGCTACTACTAGAGTCTTCACATTTAGATTCAGGCACAGCCTTGGCCTTTAGGGCACGTGTTTTGCCATAGCTTGAACCATAGAGATCTCTCTTTTCAGAAAGCTGGAACTCATGAGTATTTAGCCTCTCGAGGATATCAGCGGGATCTAGTGACTTGTAATCAGCTCGCTCTTGAATCATCAGTGCCAGAGTATCAAATGAGGAATCTAGCGATCTCAGCAATTTCTTCACCACCTCATGGTCGGTGATGTCAGTGGCATCAAGAGCTTGAAGCTCATCTGAGATGTCAGTGAGGCGATCGAAGGTTTGCTGAACATTTTCATTGTCGAGTCTTTTGAAGCAGTTGAAGAGATTGCAAAGAACGTCAACACGAGAGTCACGTTGAGTTGAGACTCCTTCGTTTACTTTGGAGAGCCTATCCCAGATAAGCTTAGCAGTTTCCAAAGCACTCACTCTACCATACTGTCCTTTACTCAGATGGCCACATATGATATTCTTCGCTTGAGAATCGAGTTGCTTGAATCTCTTCACATCAGCAGCATTCAGAGAAGGTGTGACCAGGGAACACCATTTTCCACAACGTACCAGAGATCGTTATCAATTGCTTCAAGATGCATTCGCATCTTATTCTTCCAGTAGGGGTAGTCTGTGCCATCGAAGGTAGGACACCCAGCGGAGACCTTGACCATACCTGCGGTCGACATAACTAGAACTCCAGGTGGTTAAACCAAAATCACACAGAACAAGGGACTACCTTGCTCTGATATCAATTGAAAGTGCGTTATATCGACTAGAGGGGGGGTGAATAGGCGATTTTTATGAATTCTTCACTGAGGAATTTGCCGGTGAGGAAATTCCTTAGAGAAGAACTACTAGCAGCGGAATAAGTACTCAGAAGTAAGCATAACAGGATACAGACTTAGTCATCATGATGAAATGAAGACAAGCACAGAGTACAGAAAGCGTAAACACAGGATAACACAAGATGAAGACGAACAGAATGAAGAAATTGAACTGAGGAAATTGAGAAAGTCTTTAGTCAAAGTCTTCAAACACAGATATGAACAATCACTCAACACAGTAATGAGGAAATGAAAGAGTTGAGGAAATAGAACCAGTAAGGTTGGTGAAGAAAATGATTTGGTAGACCAGTTCCAACTGCTGTCTCAGTTGTACGTCTGGTTGGAGCGGCTGAGTATTTAAACTCGAGGACACGCAGTCCCGGACACCCAGTCGCTAAGCACGTAGCTCAGGACACCAAGTCCTCACCGTATTCTCCTTGAACTAAGATCACACAGATCTCGTCCAATCACTCGTGGTAAGTCTTCAGGCGACTTCCAAACCTTCATAGACTCGGTCACTCGGCGATCCACAATTCCCCTTGGATGCTCTAGACCATGACGCCTAACCGTCTGGAAGAAGCACAGTCTTCAAAGGTAACAAGCGTCGGATCCACGCACGATCAATCTCTTCAGTGATGCTCAATCACTTTGGGGTTTGTAGGTGTTTGGGTTTGGGGTTTTTCCTCACTCGATGATTTTCGCTCAAAGTCCTCGGAGGATGGGTTGCTCTCAAATGACAAGTGTCAGTTTCTCTTGGAGCAGCCAACCAACTAGTGGTTGTAGGGGGCGGCTATTTATAGCCTAGGGAGCAGCCTGACTTGATAAGACATAAATGCCCTTGTCTGATATGACCGTTAGGTGGATAAGATATTTTGCGACAGCTGGCGCGTAGCACAACAACGGTCGGAAATTTGACTATCAAATTCCTCAGGGCTATCATGATCCTCACTGTGTAGGCAATCCGCACTGGCGAATTCCTAACTCCTCAGTCAGAACAAATTCCTCAGCGACCAGAAGAACTTTGTCTCTGTCACTGAAGAAAGTGACTGAACTGTATGAGATTTCCAAAGGCTTCACTCGAAGGGTTTGGTAGGTTTAGGATTTTGAGTTGAGCATCACTTGGAAATTTTTCCTTAGTATTTCCTCGACCCCCTTTAACAGTATGGTGTTTACTATGACTCAAGAAAGAGAAAAAACAAAACTATGAAAATGAAAGTCTTCAAGCTTCATATTCCTCGCATGATTATCAAGTCTTCACGGTAACACCAATTTCTTCACTTTCAAAGTCTTCATGAAAGTCTTCAGAAATACCAAAATCTCCAGTCGAAGATATTCATTTTTAGGGGTCAACTTTCCGTGTAAATATCAAACTCCTCATAGACTTATAGACCTGTGTACACTCACAAACGCATTAGTCCCTTAACCTATAAGTCTTCAATACACCAAAATCACTAAGGGGCACTAGATGCACTTACAGCTCCCATGTGGTTGTGCACTACCCCCTCGGTTCTTAAATATACTCCGGAGTATTTGTCTTTCTAGAGATTTCAAGAGTGACTACTCAAACATTTGTCTTTTTAGAGATTCAAATGGACTACTACGTATGGATGTATATATACATATTTTAGAGTTAGATTCACTCATTTTGCTCCGTATGTAGTCACTTGTTGAAATATCTAGAAAGACGAATAGAGTATTTAGGAATGGAGGGAGTACACATACGAAGCAAAATGAGTGAATCTACACTCTAAAATATGCCCATTTGAAATTTGTAAAAAGACAAATATTTAGGAACGAAGGAGTATAATTATGTGCATGGCACATGGACACGGATGCTGAAGAGGCTTCTGGCAATGCTATCAAGCTTCCATCATTTATTTACATAATTGATGTACTATACAAATAATTTT
Source organism: Triticum dicoccoides (assembly GCF_002162155.2). Classification (NCBI taxonomy): domain Eukaryota; kingdom Viridiplantae; phylum Streptophyta; class Magnoliopsida; order Poales; family Poaceae; genus Triticum; species Triticum dicoccoides. Next base: position 495,533,135 of record NC_041391.1, on the reverse strand, counting down.
CCAATGACATGAAATTGTACAATGGTGTGAGCTTTGAGCTTTTGTTTCGTGTGTCTTGCCATCGATGCTCTTTCAGAAACAATAAAAAACTAACTTCCTTGCTAATGCATGTCAATTATTAGTAGATCAGAGCTAGTAATTACATCACAACTGAAGACAGAGTTGTGATAAGGTGTTAAATTAAAATTGATCGATGCTTTCATTGGCAGCAACGTTCCCCCAGCTCTGTCTAAATCAACAAGGCATGTTGGGAAAAAAGTAGCTGTCTAGAGCATGCAACATTCCGATCATTTTGTGCAGTTCCACTAAAATAGAGCTGAGCGCCCCTGTTCCAATGATATTAAGTGCGATTACGATAATAGATGACTGCTGATGAAACAATAAACACACAAATAGAAGCCGGTCACCTTTGCAGTCTCTCTTAAGACTAACTAGTTGGAGAAGATTAGGCTCGGAGTTGGATGAGGAGGATAGAGGAAAAACAATCTCCCTTTGTGCAGTCGCACTGAAATGTACAAACGTTGTCCGTGTGACATTTTAGTACAACTGCACAAAACACTCTTAAGAAAAAAGTGATTTGTGCAGTTCACCAAAAGGTCGCAATAGCAACGAGGTGAAATGGATAGCCCTGTTTGCAGAAAAGAGGTAGAAAGGAAACAATTACTAGGCAATAACAGTTGATGACACATGCGACGACAAAAAAGAAGCATATTCCTTGTCCTAAGGGAAGATAACAACACGGTTGTGTTTGTCTAAAACGGTGTGAGGACGAGATTGCAAGATGGAAAGTACGCCGGACGAGCTACGTTTTGGGCAAAGAACTATGGAAGATCCACATGCAGCGACGTGGGAAGACGGGCAGTGGAGCAAGGCCGGAGGGGATACCTGGAGGTCGTCAGGATGTAACTAGGTGAGCGGCGGTGGGCGGAATCTGCGAGCGGGTGGCGTAGGCCCTGCCGCGCCGGAGAGAATGGCGTGTACCACAGATCGAGACGTACTGCCTCGGCGCCGTCGAACAGAGAAACGATACACTTCCTCCCTTTCCCCCAACGGACGGGATGCGACCGGATCAGTGACCAGCGGTGAGAGAGAGAGAGGCCACCGCACTCCCTTTCCCCTGGCGGACGGGATGCGGCCGGATCAGTGACCAACGGTGAGAGAGAGAGAGGCCACCACAGCCTTGTGTGAGATACTATGAAGAGCGACAAACCAGGCAGGCAGGCTCCATTATATATAGTTGAGCAAACTACCTTTTTCTCCATAAAAAATAGTTTTATATTCTGTGTACGTGCCATTGAGTGCTATAACTTTATTTAAAAATAACACGGCAACACGTCAAGTTGAACTTTTTTTCGTGCACGCGTGGTACACGACCTCCCTAGGTAAACAACCGCTACACGCGTTCAAATTAGCATGTGGGCTGCCATTTCGTAAAGAAATGAGCTCCACCGTGTACCCGCGCAGGTGTGGCTGGGCACAAAGCGTGAGTATGTGCACGGTGCACCTATTCTCTTCTTGTATACGTACACCACCTACATGGGGTTGTGTGAGAGAGATACAAACCTAGAGAGATATAGTGTGTGGGTTCGTGAGAGTTTTT
>NC_041391.1:495493730-495531343 GCF_002162155.2 Triticum dicoccoides | reverse complement strand
GTGTGCGAAATAGAGTCCTGGATATAACATATATATACAGGGGGCGATCCACGAGAAGAGAGTGGAGGTATCATCGGCTTGAGGTGTCCATAGAATCGAGGAGAGGGATGATGTGTGTGTGTGTGTGCGCGATCGATAAAGAGTGCCATCAAATTTGTGTGTGCCCACGTCAAAGATATAGAGTGGCTGGCCTACTGGAATGTGAGAGGGGACATGTGCAGTTTGTCTCTGTGGCATGGATACCTACCTGCAGCGCTCGAAATCGGTGTGTGGTGCGGGAAGAGGGAGGCCCGATTAACTATAGAGGAACAATGGCTGGTATTTGTGTGGAGGAGGAGAGAGGCCTACCTCATGTATTAAGGAGATCGATCTGCCTCATGTATTAAGGGAGATCGATCAGCATCCATGCATATGTGCAGGAGAGGAATAAGGTTTGAGAGAGACAGAGCTAGAGTGTTGGAGGGGGTGGTAGTGGAGTTGCTTCTAACAAATGGTGGGATAGGCTTGCTAGACAAACGGAGGGCACGCCCGCAATATCAATAAGAGAGGAGATGGCTGCTTGTTGTTGTCTGTGCACGTGCGTGTGAGAGACGGGTCAGGAGACATGCACGAATGATGAGGGGGGACGATATGCCTATGGTAAGCACACGTAACTACATAGGAAGATCAATCGCCCTTTGTTAGAGAAAGGAGAGACATAACTTGTGAGGTATGTTGGTCGTTGGGGGGGATAGTTAAAGTCAATCTAGGTATATGTTGGGAGATCGATCGTTACGGTATACATGCATGTGTGTGTTAGAAGCAAATGAGGCATGAGGAGAAGGATGGAGAGAGAGGGATACATCTAGGAGGTGGTACGAGAGGCATACTATATCGAGGGGGAAGGAGTGTGCGAGTACGAGATCGATGAAAAGAGTGGTGGGAGTGAGGCATGGACGGTGACAAGAGAAGAGGGGAAGCTTGTGTTTGTGCTAGGCACACCTGGCTAGAGAGGCATATCGATCTATGTGTGTCATAAAGAAGGAGCTGGGGGGCCTACACACACCGTGGGTGAACGACCTAAAGTGAAAAGACGAATTTGCGCGATGGAGCTAGAGAATGCTGAGGGAGGGTGAGAGGGATGCGGGCGTGTGCATGCACGAGAGAAAGTTAGCGCTAGCCACAAAGATAAGAGGATTGTGTGGGTGTAAAAGACGAATAAGGATCATACTTCATTACAAAAAGTGAATTTGGATATTTGAAGAATTTATCATAGTGTTTTAAACCGGCGCAAGTGTGAATATATATATAACGGTGATACACATGGTGTGGTTATGAACATGTTATACTACATATAATATATTTTATCTCTACTCTTATAAAAAACGGTGTTGTTGATGATGGTGTGCCTGCCATCCTACAATATAGGCCGTCTTTTATATTTATATCTGGCAGATAGGAAGGAAACTATGGCAAGTTTGAAAAAAGATACCCACACCCCTCTCCATATTTGCAAAATAGGCCCCTTGATCATGTTGATGTTCTGTGGAACGCATGGGCATCTTGCTAGTACTACGTATAATACACAGAACATTGATTATAATTTGGGCTAATGTGTGGCCTTTGCAGCTCATGTCTAAATACTTTTCATAATGTAGGGGGAGGGGCACTATACTTTGTGTGATAAACACGGTGTACGTATGGAACATGGTTTAGATTATGAATATATAGTTAGTACATCAAATGTACTATTATTTGGAATCAACATCAAGTGTATTCAAAAAATAGAATTCGAGTTCATGTAGTACACATATTTCATATCTATCTCTACAGTAATCATGTGGTGTGTTATTAAGGTAATACACGAATGATGGTTGAAGTTGGCAACAATCATGATTGTAGATTCTTATTGAAATAGAGAAACAAATTCAAATTTAGTTTGAATTGCAGCGGTAGTATAGACATTTGGAATGCACTAAAATGTTGGTATGAGTAGGTTACATGCATTATACAGCAAGCGAAAAAATTTAATCGGACATAACATGGATTCATACTCCCTCCTTCCATCTATATAGAACGTAATGAGATTTTTAAGACCACCTTTGACTATTGACAAGATTAATAGTACATGACATGCACAATGTGAAAATTATATCATTGAAAGAACCTTTCACAGACGAATTTAACTGTGTGCTTGTGTAAGTTGCATGTCATATATTATGGCTCTAATATTTGGTCAAAGTTAGCATCGAAAAATGCATTAGGACCTATATAGATGGAAGGAGGGAGTAGCTTTGAATAGCATTTGTATAGTAAAATGGGGCAAGACTCTCTTTGTGTGGTGTGAATAGTTTTATTTTTTTCGTTTTCTTTTTGGTTGAGGGAAGTGCGAATTGATTTGGTACGTACAAGTACAATATTAATACATGTTAGGCTTGTCCCTAAAATTCAACCCGCATCTTGTTATATCCCGAAAATTCGGATATCGTGCTCCCAAAACTGGCGCCTTCACAACCCACGCCTTGCTATCCCGAAATTACAATGCGCGCGAAAACTCCCTCCAGCTGCCAAATCCCGACACGCGAAATCCCCCTTTTCTAACCCTGAGCCGAAAGGGCCGCTAGTTCAAATCGGTGGGGGGGGGTACTTTTGTAACACACCCTACATTTTGGACAAGCGCGTCCCTAAGTCATGCTTCACCCGCTCCCATCTCCCCCTTTTTGCCATTCAAAATCCTAGGCCGCCATAACCTCTCCGCTCCAGCCGCGAAACCCCACCCTCCTTCGTCCGCCACCTCACCACTGCCCAGACGGAGCATCTTCCCCAACGACATCGTCCATCGCAACATCTCGACGTCCCTCGTCCACCTCCCCGGATGAAGACCTGTCGTCCATCTCGTCGTCCCGCCGATTCAGCCGCCCCATCCTCCACCTGCAAGGAGCTGCTCCGACGATCACCTCATCTATCGCGGATGCTCCATCCCCACAGTGCCGACTTAACCTGCTCCACCGGAACCGCAACATCCTCACCGACTCCTCGGACGAAGCTGAGGCCTACTCGGCGCCACCAAAGAGGTTGTACACTCATCGCATCGCACCTTCTCCTTAACTCGACCTCCCGGCGCCGACGGTGCTGCATCCCGCACCCCCATGGAGCGGCTACCTTGAAGCCGGCGCCACGGGCGAAATCTCCATGGCGGCTCTCCCCCAGTGCGAGGCCCCTTCGGCGGCGGCGTCCATACCAGCCGGATCTGTTGCTGCTGCTTTGGCTCTCGCTCGCTCGCGCTGCTACTGCTGCTCCGGCACTCGCTCGATCGCTCGCTCGCCCAGCTGCTGCTGCTGCTCTCCCCCTCGCTCGTGCTGCTACTCTGCTCTGATTAAGCCACACTTCAGTCGACTGAATCGACTTTTGGGTCAGTCAATTTTCAGGGATTGGGGGGCTCGCCGGAGTTAAGGAAGAACCACCCGCAGCAGGGATGGGGGCTCGCCGGAGTTAAGGAAGAACCACCCGCAGCGGGGATGGGGGCTCGCCGGAGAGGTACCCCACTATCTATCCTAGGGTTCAGGGTGGGGGTGGGGGGCCTAGAGGGCTGGCCGGGGCGGCGGTGGGGAGTTGTTTCGGGGCGGCGAGGCGGCGCTGGGGCCGGCGGTTCGGCCGGTGGTGGCTGGCAACTTAGGGGGGTGCAGGTTGAAGATGAACTGCAGGCCCTCCCTAAACTACATGTCAAGTGCCTCTCTGCTACCATTGCGTTCAGTTTTGACAGTAGCATTCAGATTCCACAGTAAATTTCAGTTTCGACAGTTAAGTTCAGAGTCAACAGTTTTTAGCTCATCTGTTGTAGTCAGGTGGTTTTTGGTGATGTAAATTTTACATCTAATTTACATCATCTATTGGAGATGCTATTAGAATCCCACTTGAGATTGACGATGTTTGTCTTGTGCTGCTTCAGCCATGACGTCTTACGGCTCACCGGAGCTGCTCCAATGACAGAACGATCCATCACAACAGAGCAGTGCCCTGGACATCGTCTACAGATTCCTTAGATCTTCCTCCACACCTCCGGCAGCCACCTCTACCTCAACTGCTTCAGCGACCAACCCAATGATGCTGAGGTCGACACGGCTACGGCAAAGAGGTTGTACACTTGTTACATCGCTTATTACTATACATTCACGTCAATCCATTAGGGCTATTTTGGTTCAACAGAAAAACATAGCAATAGGGAATTTTCCAATGGCACTCTACTATTCAATTATTCATGCATTTTGTTGAAAGGAATGAAGCAAAACATCCACCTGGACCTACTTTTCAAATTCCTATTCATGAAAACAAGACCAAGTGCATTAGTGGCAGAATAACATTCTAACTGTACACGCATTCATATGGTTTCACTTTATTTTGGCCATGTTTCTTTGCATTCCTCTGCTCTTCCAATTCCTTCAAACCAAACACCCAAGTTGACAGAAATCATGTTTACCATGTGCATTCCTATCCTATTCTGGTGTTTTCCTATCCCTGCGTTTTTAGAATCATGCACGCCAAATGAGCCCTTACAGAATTACTTCAGTTACAGGTAGGTGTCGAAGGGAACTTTGTGTAGTTTGTCCTGCTCCATCGATAGAAGAATCCACCAAACCAGACATCACGGCTCCTGACCGTCTTTCGCTGCCTCAGATCTCCTTCCCTACCGCTGGCACCCACCGTAACAGCATCACCATCATCGACTCAGCAGATGAACCTGAGGAGTACACGGGTCCACAAGAGAGGTCGTGCTACGTCTTGAGCTTGCGTTGGTTTTCCTTGAAGAGGAAAGGGTGATGCAGCAATAGTAGCATAAGTATTTCCCTCAGTTTTTGAGAACCAAGGTATCAATCCAGTAGGAGGCTCCTCAAAAGTCCCACGCACCTACGCAAACAAACAAAGAACTCGCAACCAACGCAATAAAGGGGTTGTCAATCCCTTCACGGCCACTTGCGAAAGTGAGATCTAATAGAGATGGTATGATAAGATAAATATATTTTTGGTATTTTGTAATATAGATGCAAAAAGTAAAGATGCAAATAAAAGTAAATTGGAAGCAAATATGATAAAGGATAGACCCGGGGGCCATAGGTTTCACTAGAGGCTTCTCTCAAGATAGCATAAGTATTACGGTGGGTGAACAAATTACTGTCGAGCAATTGATAGAAAAGCAAATAGTTATGAGATTATCTAGGCATGATCATGTATATAGGCATCACGTCCGAAACAAGTAGACCGACTCCTGCCTGCATCTACTACTATTACTCCACACATCGACCGACTCCTGCCTGCATCTATGTAACACCCCAAAAAAATTTAACCAAGTTTTTGGTATTAAAATTTTGCCAGGAGTTTTAAAATATTTGCATTCTGGATTTTTCTGTGGATTTTAGAAAGAAAACTCTTCTTTTTACGTTAATGAGTTTTATTTTTTCCCAAGTGGAGCTTTCCAAAAATTTTGGACTTCTATGCCATCTCATTAAAACAATTTCTAAATCAGTAGATTTATATATTAAATTATTTCACCCTGAGCTTTAATCATTAAAATGACTTGTTTGAGTTTGGGAGCTCTTTTTCTACTTCAACCAGTTGATAAACTTAACTAAAAATTCAACCAAAATTTGGAGATATCATGTGAGGTCTCTAAATCATTTATGTGCAATTATATATCTATTTCATTGCATATTAGGAGTTTTGTGCCTGTTTTTCTTCTCTGGTCCAGTGGGCATTTTTGCACTACAACCCAATTAAATATTTCCCTAGAGCCTCCACCAAAATTATGGGATATCAGTAGTAGCATGCCATCCAACTTTATGCAAAAACATAGTGGTGTTCTTTGGAAAATTTGAGTGCATCAACCTCTTTTTCATTCTGGACCAGACTTGTGTTTTCTACTGCAACCCTGTTATTTCTTACTCTAATGATCTGGTGCTTTCTCATGCTTGTAGTCAACCCTGCAAAACCCCTAAGTCCAGGAGCATGCCCTCTTTGGAACATTATTGGTCCATGTAATGATGCCATCTACTCCCTGTCTAGAAGTGTGGTTTTGCAAAACTTGCACTAACAAGTTTCTCCTTTTTGCAAACCAACTTCACCACCCTCTCTTGCACCCATAGAGACACTGGTCTGGAGATTTTGGCCACTCCAAGAACTACATAGGTGCCCTTGGCATTTTGTCAAACACTCCGAGTGCACAGCCAGATTTGGCATGAATCCAAGTTTTCATGGTGAACCTGAGCCCCTGACCAATCCACCATGTCCCTCAGTCCCCTTGATAAGCCTAGACTAGTCCTGTTAATTGCCAGCCTCAACCGCAGCCTCTAGGATGCCCTAGAATTTCGTCGAGCATGTCCCGGGCGTGCTTTGGGCGTGTCCAGAGCGTGCGTTTGGCACCCGTGCACCCGAGACGCTGCGTCGCACCCCCGCACCCAAATCCGGCCAGTGACCGGTCCCAGCCAACACTCCGTGTTCCCCTGCACCGCCACACCACCCCGACCAAGCTGGCACCCCACAGCGCCACCGTCAGGACGGCCGTGGCGGCTAGCTGGCGGACGCTTGCAGCCCTAGCCGTGTCGGCACCGCCCAAGCCACCAGTGTTTGCCACCTGCCTGCTGGAGCAATGCGTGCTCATCCACAGCTCCGTCCTCTAGCGCGCGTCGCCGCCACGTCGCCCTAGCTACAGAACGGCGGTCGCCGGCAAGCTTATCCCCGGCCGCCGTAAACCGACCTCCACCGCCTATATAAAGAGGTCCCGAGCTCAAACTCGCAGGCAGACAGCCTCACACCGTCCCACTCGTGCCCCCTTAGCCCTCAATCGATGGGAGAGGGTCGTCTCCTTCCTCTCCGGCAACTCCAGCCGCCGTCACTAACCAGGCCATTCCGGCGCCACCAGGACCTCCCCCTCTCCACTCTCTCCACCAGGACCCCCCTCATCCTCCCGTGATCCCGCCCCCTACTCAATCTTGATCGGGACTCGCCGCGGGCAATATTTCACTTTTTCCGGCAACCACCGTCCTCCGCGGAGCTCGCCACTGGCAACTCCGTCCACCCCAGAGGACGAAACCACCACCGGAGTAACCGCCTCGACCCCCTGAGCCTGCGGGTGACCTCCGTTTGTTGAACGGTGCCGCCGTTCGCCGGCGAGCGTCGCCGGAGTCCCGCCCCCTCTCTCGGGCGGAGGAAGAGGAGGGAGGTGGGCTAGTCAAACCTGACCAGTGGGCCAGCCGGGCCCACTGTCAGTGACTCAGGCTCAGTCCACGCTGGATAAGTGGAAGCGCATTTCAAGAATGCGCCTTCGACGTGTATGTATTTTCGAAACGTTTTTCTTTTCCGTTTTATTTTAAATAACAGATTTTTTTGACCAAACTTTGACCAGCTGTATCTCTTTCAATATAGCTCCAAATGAATTAATTCTTTTTCCTACCACTTTCAAATATTGTCTAGTTTATTTTAAGATTTATTTGAAAAAATTTCAAGACAAATTTTGTTGCTATTTTGTTTTCGTGTGTTAATGTTTATATATTCTTTAAATATGATTTTTGAAGATTTCAAGATGTTTTGGATGCACCCTTCTTTTCCATGACCTGAAGGCAAGCATTCTGAACCCTGGTGTAATTTTTGTGTGTGTGTTGTTTGACTCGGTGACAAAACCCCACCCGGGCACGTGCGTGCGTCATTTCATGTGAGGATGTGATCCTATTCATGGGTGCATATTAATGAGTTTATGCTAATGAAGTTGACATGATTTGTAATGGGAATCACCGTCATACATTTTTCATACATTCCGGAAGGGAAGCCGGGAAGGCCTCTGTCTTGGGTAGACACGGTCTTGTCCCTAGCCCTCCGTCGAGACGGTCGTGACCGGTATGGCATGAGGGGTATGTCGTGTGATGTGCCCAGCTGTTGTTTGAGATATATGCATTGTTATGCTAATCATGCAGGAAATATTACAACCTCCTGAGTCGACCGTAGATCGAGTCTTGTGCCAGTAACCCCCATACTTGCTTCGTACTACCACTCGTCTCTACAATAAGTAGGGTATGGTTCAGTAAGTTGTCAACCTCTTTCCTAGCACACACCATACAGAGAGGCCGTGGTGGAAGATACTGGAGGCATCCGGTAGTCATGCCACCGGGTCCGGGAGCATGGGTGTTTCGGTTGTAGCCGAAGGGGGTAGCTTCCCCAGTCTTGCGCGCGGTATAAATTTTGTGATCCCATGTTACGTCGAGGTTGTAGCCTCCCCACTTAGAGTTTTGCTTGACAGGTGTCGTGGGTGATTCCAGACACAGGTGAGTTAAGCTGGTGTGTGCAAGTTAGATGTGTTTTCAACAAAAAGACCGTAGACGGAATTAGTCCCGATGGACTAATGGAATCCGTTACTCGTGGGTAAAGAGTACACCCTCTGCAAAGATTAAAAACATATTCGAATAGCTGTGTCCATGGTTAAGGACTACAGTCTAGGATGGGTCAAGTGTCGGTCTTAGTGTCGGTCTTCGGAGGTGAAACTGTTAAACCAGAACTGGAATTACTACCTGTGACTTGTGATAATTATGATCATTATTATTGTTGACTAACTCGTGTTATTATTGTTATTATCGAGTATCTCTGGGATGGTTCTACGTCCGGGATATTCACTATGATTGTTTCTTGTAAAGCCCTGTATGTGGTGTCGCTCAGACGCCCGACTGTGGTATTTCTTTTAAAGCCCTTTATGTGGTGTCGCTCAGACGCCCGACTGTGGTATTTCTTTTAAAGCCCTGTATGTGGTGTCGCTCAGACGCCCGACTGTGGCATTTCTTTTAAAGCCCTGTATGTGGTGTCTCTCAGACGCCCGACTGTGGCATTTCTTTTAAAGCCCTGTATGTGGTGTCGCTCAGACGCCCGACTATGGCATTTCTTTTAAAAGCCCTTTATGTGGTGTCGCTCAGACGCCCGACTGTGGCACATTTATTATTTATTTCATAATTTTAATATTGCTATGTTATTGCATATTCATATTTAACATGCTCTACGCATCAGAGTTTTATTTATCATTGGTGACTGGCGTCATGTTCTTATAATATTTTCAACACATCGTTGTCATATTATGCATGTGTTCATAATGTTTGCGAGTACATTCAAAGTACTCACTAGCTTGTCCCTCGCTATTGTCTTGGCCAGATTTTCTTGCGCAGAGAGGAGCGACCAAGCGGACAGTCCCGGAACTTAAGCAATGGTGATAGCAGTCTCGCGAAGATAGGAGTTAACCTGGTCAGCTGTTCCTGTGGAAACATGGAGTCCCATAGACATTGATGATCACAAACCGCTTCCGCCATCAACCACTAGAAACCATTTGTTGTACTCACAGGCCAGAATGGTCTTGTACTACATATTTTGTATTTTGCTTGGAATTTCTGTATCAAGTTGGTGCCTCATCAGCTAATAGTTATGCTGGGACTGGTGAGCACAAGGGCCATTTTCTGGGAATTAATAGCCGGAGAATCGGTCCCCACAGACTTGGTACCAGAGCCAGGCTGACCATTGGCTAATCCTATCTTAGCCAGGTCGGATAACTTAGGAAAAACAACCTACCAGACCCTAACCAAAACCTCAACCAAGCTTCCCATGCAAGATAGCCACACAGTGATCCCGACACTTTTGGCTATCGGTGCCCAACCTATCAGCCTAGCCTATCAATCCCACACCAGTGACCGATGGCAAAAATGTCTCATTCGCAAGCGTGCGAAGGAAGACTCTGTTCCCTTTTCTATAAAAGGGCACGCTAGCCTCAACACAACACAGCACAGCCTCTTCCCCAACCTAGCCACAATGCCTGGTCCCATAGTGCACAATGAGACCACAGCAACCAATCTTGGAGGTTTCGTGACCATACTCGCAAACCTCACCCGTCGTGCCTACGCGTTAGAAGAACCCCCAAAATATGTTGTGTACCAAGGACCCATGAGCGGTGAAGACCGCCAATTCTAGGCCACTGTGCACATCTACGGTAGGGGTTTGTCGCCAGAACACCCCTACAGGTTCACCGGAAGAACAACTTCCTTCGAGCCACAAGCCATCCAGCTAGCCGCTCGAGAAGCTATAGTCCAACTCCGGCAGTTGTCGTCCAAAGTTAACTGTCGCTCGTTCTACTACTACCCCAGGCGTGAAGGGTATGGTAGACCACCCAAGTTGCCAACGGAGATCACGAGACGGATCCCGCATTGTTGCACCTAGTGTGCTATGTAAGTGCACTAGAGGCATTGTTTGATCAAATCACTATTGATCTGATCGCAGCTCGAGGAGAGCTGGTTTGTCGAGCCCCGGCAAGCAGGGAAGCCGAGTCCGATGCGACACCCGATCGAGACCCTGAGGTCAGCTCCAACCAGCGGCCAAGGTGTCTTGATGACCCCAGAAGTGCTTCGTCACCTTTTGGGAGTACACTCCAACGGGATTGTGGCCAACAATCCCCGCGACGGTTATCATCGCTACCCCGACCCTGCGGTTCCTCCGCCATCTCCGACCAATCCCGGCAGCGAGACACGTGGAGAAGCCTCGACATCCACCAGACACGCCCGTTTAGACGTAAACGAGGTAGACTAAGCTGTACGAGTAGTGCCGAGTCTCAGTGTATCCCCGCTTTGTAATCATGTAATCTTGTGTATTATCGCAGCCTGTCGTTGTGCCTCTGTTTTTATAGTAGCCTTGTGTAGTTTGTCAGCGCATAGTTGCATGTTTCCGGGCACAGCTACCAAAACCAGACCCGACGACACCCACAGTAACACGTCTCTTTATGAGATATGTGTATCTCTGACACTGACCACGACCTTTGGAGCTAATCTGGCAGATTTATTACCTTTCACCACGGTAAATAAAACCAGCCAGATGCTATATAAGAAGGCCACCTTGTGACCTTACTCAGCAACCCTCACCTCGTGCACCACTCCCACGACCATTTCTTACCATGCCGAGCCCTAGTATTTATCGGAGAACCCCAGATGCAACCCTAGGTAGCTTTGTCAAAATATTGTGGGACTTTACCTGCAGTACCATGGGTTCTACCCAGCCACCCCAGTACAAGCTGTTCAAATCGAGAATCACCCCTTCCACCTCGGAATATTGTGCAGCAGTACACATTCCTCCCGTAGACCCCAACCAAGATCCAACGGAGGTTTCTTTCGTGGGGAAATCTATGCCAACCCCACGTTTGGCCATAGAGGCTGCTGCGAACGAAGCAATTGCTCGTCTTCGATCTGCAGTGCCCTATGCCCGCGAGCGAGGATATTATTACTTCCCGAGCCGTGCAACGCCCGGGGGAGTAACATCTTTCCCCGGTGGGCGGATTGAGAGAGACCCAGTACTAGCCAACCTCATCCAGTACATCATCGCTCAAGAGCATTTGAACCAGCGAGTGATGGATTATCTCCAGAATCTCACTGATCTAAATCCTCAGATTGCCATTGGCAGACCACTGAGGCCTGATCCGGAGAGACGCATACATCGACTGATCAATCCACTTCCTCCGATAGAAGAGGAGAGCGTTCCACTATCAGAGACTTTTCCTTGAGACCCTGTCCAGTTACCATTCTCATTTTAGACGTCACTGCTACATTTGTTATTTCAGCATTTACTATTATGTTGTAACTTATGCATGGTACCTCGAATTTGTGCGGCAAGTCTAGTATTTAGTTTCTACGTTTGTGAGTGGTTTTCTTCGTGAGTAGCCTGTGTAACCGCGAAAAATCCTGGAATGAGATTTTCTTTTTCCAAAAATTGCTGCATCTTTTATTCCCCCCGCTGCATGGATTATTTGTTTTATTTCACGCAGCACCACGGCAGCAGACCCACAACCACTCGGACTCTTACACTACCTGAAATACACGCAACCATGTTGCATCTCACCCAACCACCCCCCCTAAGTGCTCCACATGCATCCAAGGGAGAGATTAGCGGATAGTCATCCGGACACCATCCACCTCCAACACATCGGTAGCGGTAAAACACTCGGGATTACGCCTAATCCTCGTGATCACCACCACCGCGGAGAGCCAACACCCGAGCGGCAGCATCACAACGATCATCATAGATCAATGCGCACAGGAGCACAGAGAGCCCCAGCACTGCCGCCAGCCCTCCACACACTAGGATCATGTACCAGTCCGGCACCGTCTCCGCCATTGGAGCCTCGTCTCGAGCTCCGGTGAACGGGAATCGAGGAGAAGAAGAAAGAGAAGCGAGGCCGGGTGCAAAGTTGAAGTAGGAGCACCGCGGTCGTTTTATAGCTCGGGATCGGTGTACGGTGGACGAGGTCCACCAGCGCCGCTCGTCGCCCGATCGCCGGTGTTCGGAGGCGAATCCGCGAGCAGTGCCGACAGCGCACTGGCCCGCGACGTGAGTGCACACCGCACCGGCAGCAAGCACGCCACGCACTACCGCAGTACGGCCTAGATGCCCTACGCGCTAGTCGTCACCGGTGGAGAAAGCCAGGAGAGCGCGCGGGAGAGAGGTAGAACAGAGAGCCAGAGGAAGAAGGAGAGACTAACAATGGGCCCCGGTCCCACCTGTCAGCCAGAAGGAGCACTGTGCTCTCGGGTACGGCCAGCGTATTGTTGAATTTAGAATTAATTCTAAATTCACTACGTCCAGCGTAGAAATCGCTCGTTTTTCTAAGCGTGGAACTTCTCCGCACAGCACTAGTGCCACACTGTAGTTATTCGCCACTTAATGCCCTCTCACGGTAGCCTCCTTTTTACCGCTTGTGTAAATGATCTTTTGATCTGGTAATAGTATTTTTGTTTTGCAACCCTTAGCAAATCTCGAGGACGAGATTTTTCTTAAGGGGGTTAGTATTTGTAACACCCCAAAAAAATTTAACCAAGTTTTTGGTATTAAAATTTTGCCAGGAGTTTTAAAATTTTTGCATTCTGGACTTTTCTGTGGATTTCAGAAAGAAAACTCTTCTTTTTACGGTAATGAGTTTTATTTTTTCCCAAGTGGAGCTTTCCAAAAATTTTGGACTTCTATGACATCTCATTAAAACAATTTCTAGATCAGTAGATTTATATATTAAATTATTTCACCCTGAGCTTTAATCATTAAAATGACTTGTTTGAGTTTTGGAGCTCTTTTTCTACTTCAACCAGTTGATAAACTTAACTAAAAATTCAACCAAAATTTGGAGATATCATGTGAGGTCTCTAAATCATTTCTGTGCAATTATATATCTATTTCATTGCATATTAGGAGTTTTGTGCCTATTTTTCTTCTCTGGTCCAGTGGGCATTTTTGCACTACAACCAAATTAAATATTTCCCTAGAGCCTCCACCAAAATTATGGGAAATCAGTAGTAGCATGCCATCCAACTTTATGCAAAAACATAGTGATGTTCTTTGGAAAATTTGAGTGCATCAACCTCTTTTTCATTCTGGACCAGACTTGTGTTTTCTACTGCAACCCTGTTATTTCTTACTCTAATGATCTGGTGCTTTCTCATGCTTGTAGTCAACCCTGCAAAACCCCTAAGTCCAGGAGCATGCCCTCTTTGGAACATTATTGGTCCATGTAATGATGCCATCTACTCCCTGTCCAGAAGTGTGGTTTTGCAAAACTTGCACTAACAAGTTTCTCCTTTTTGCAAACCAACTTCACCACCCTCTCTTGCACCCATAGAGACACTGATCTGGAGATTTTAGCCACTCCAAGAACTACCTAGGTGCCCTTGGCATTTTGTCAAACACTCTGAGTGCACAGCCAGATTTGGCATGAATCCAAGTTTTCATGGTGAACTTGAGCCCCTGACCAATCCACCATGTCCCTCAGTCCCCTTGCTAAGCCTAGACTAGTCCTGTTAATTGCCAGCCTCAACCGCAGCCTCTAGGATGCCCTAGCATTTCGTCGAGCATGTCCCGGGCGTGCTCTGGGCGCGCCCAGAGAGTGCGTTTGGCACCCGTGCGCCTGAGATGCCGCATCGCACCCCCGCACCCAAATCTGGCCCGTGACCGGTCCCAGCCAACACTCCGTGTTCCCCTGCACCGCCACACCACCGCGACCAACCTGGCACCCCATAGCGCCACCGTCAGGACGGCCGTGGCGGCTAGCTGGCGGACGCTTGCAGCCCCGGCCGTGTCGGCGCCGCCCAAGCCACCAGCGCTTGCCACCTGCCTCCTGGAGCAATGCGTGCTCATCCACAGCTCCGTCCTCTAGCGCGCGTCGCCGCCACGTCGCCCCAGCTACAGAACGGCGGTCGCCGGCAAGCTTATCCCCGGCCGCCGCAAACCGACCTCCACCGCCTATATAAAGAGGCCCCGAGCTCAAACTCGCAGGCAGGCAGCCTCACACCGTCCCACTCGTGCCCCCTTAGCCGTCAATCGATGGGAGAGGGTCGTCTCCTTCCTCTCCGGCAACTCTAGCCGCCGTCACTAACCAGGCCATTCCGGCGCCACCAGGACCTCCCCCTCTCCACTCTCTCCACCAGGAACCCCCTCATCCTCCCGTGAGCCCGTCCCCCTACTCAATCTTGATCGGGACTCGCCGCGGGCAATATTTCACTTTTTCCGGCAACCACCGTCCGCCGAGGAGCTCGCCGCCGGCAACTCCGTCCACCCCAGAGGACGAAACCACCACCTGAGTAACTGCCTCGACCCCCTGAGCCCGCGGGTGACCTCCGTTTGTTGAACGGTGCCGCCGTTCGCTGGCGAGCATCGCCGGAGTCCCGCCCCCTCTCTCGGGCGGAGGAAGAGGAGGGAGGTGGGCTAGTCAAACCTGGCCAGTGGTCCAGGTGGGCCCACTGTCAGTGACTTAGGCTCAGTGCATGCTGGATAAGTGGAAATGCATTTCAAGAATGCGCCTTCGACGTGTACATATTTTCGAAACGTTTTTCTTTTCCGTTTTATTTTAAATAACAGATTTTTTTGACCAAACTTTGACTAGCTGTATCTCTTTAAATACAGCTCCAAATGAATTAATTCTTTTTCCTACCACTTTCAAATATTGTCTAGTTTATTTTAAGATTTATTTGAAAAAATTTCAAGACAACTTTTTGTGCTATTTTGTTTTCGTGTGTTAATGTTTATATATTCTTTAAATAGGATTTTTGAAGATTTCAAGATGTTTTGGATGCACCCTTCTTTTCCATGACCTGAAGGCAAGCATTCTGAACCCTGGTGTAATTTTTTTGTGTGTGTTGTTTGACTCAGTGACAACCCCACCCCGGCACGTGCGTGCGTCATTTCATGTGAGGATGTGATCCTATTCATGGGTGCATATTAATGAGTTTATGCTAATGAAGTTGACATGATTTGTAATGGGAATCATCGTCATACATTTTTCATACATACCGGAAGGGAAGCCGTGAAGGCCTCTGTCTTGGGTAGACACGGTCTTGTCCCTAGCCCTCCGTCGAGACGGTCGTGACCGGTATGGCATGCGGGGTATGTCGTGTGATGTGCCCAGCTGTTGTTTGAGATATATGCATTGTTATGCTAATCATGCAGGAAATATTGCAACCTCCTGAGTCGACCGTAGATTGAGTCTTGTGCCAGTAACCCCCATACTTGATTCGTACTACCACTCGTCTCTACAATAAGTAGGGTATGGTTCAGTAAGTTCTCAACCTCTTTCCTAGCACACACCATACAGAGAGGCCATGGTGGAAGATACTGGAGGCATCCGGTAGTCATGCCACCGGGTCCGGGAGCATGGGTGTTTCGGTTGTAGCCAAAGGGGGTAGCTTCCCCGGTCTTGCGCGCGGTATAAATTTTGTGATCCCATGTTACGTCGAGGTTGTAGCCTCCCCACTTAGAGTTTTGCTTGACAGTTGTCGTGGGTGATTCCAGACACAGGTGAGTTAAGCTGGTGTGTGCAAGTTAGATGTGTTTTGAACAAAAAGACCATAGACGGAATTAGTCCCGATGGACTAATGGAATCCGTTACTCGTGGGTAAAGAGTACACCCTCTGTAGAGATTAAAAACCTATTCAAATAGCCGTGTCCATGGTTAAGGACTACAGTCTGGGATGGGTCAAGTGTCGGTCTTAGTGTCGGTCTTCGGAGGTGAAACTATTAAACCAGAACTGGAATTACTACCTGTGACTTGTGATAATTATGATCATTATTATTGTTGACTAACCCGTGTTATTATTGTTATTATCGAGTATCTCTGGGATGGTTCTACCTCCGGGATATTCACTATGATTGTTTCTTGTAAAGCCCTGTATGTGGTGTCGCTCAGACGCCCGACTGTGGTATTTCTTTTAAAGCCCTTTATGTGGTGTCGCTCAGACGCTCGACTGTGGTATTTCTTTTAAAGCCCTGTATGTGGTGTCGCTCAGACGCCCGACTGTGGCATTTCTTTTAAAGCCCTGTATGTGGTGTCGCTCAGACGCCCGACTGTGGCATTTCTTTTAAAAGCCCTTTATGTGGTGTCCCTCAGCCGCCCGGCTATGGCACATTTATTATTTATTTCATAATTTTAATATTGCTATGTTATTGCATATTCATATTTAACATGCTCGTATGCATCAGAGTTTTATTTATCATTGGTGACTGACGTCATGTTCTTATAATATTTTCAGCACATCACTGTCATATTATGCCTGTGTTCATAATGTTTGCGAGTACATTCAAAGTACTCACTGGCTTGTCCCTGGCTATTGTCTTGACCAGATTTTCTTGCGCGGAGAGGAGCGACCAAGCGGACAGTCCCGGAACTTAAGCAACGGTGACAGCAGTCTCGCGAAGATAGGAGTTAACCTGGTCAGCTGTTCCTGTGGAAACATGGAGTCCCATAGACATTGATGATCCACAAAACGCTTCCGCCATCAACCACTAGAAACCATTTGTTGTACTCACAGGCCAGAATGGTCTTGTACTACATATTTGTTATTTTGCTTGGAATTTCTGTATCAAGTTGGTGCCTCATCAGCTAACAGTTATCCTGGGGCTGGTGAGCACAAGGGCCATTTTCTGGGAATTAATACCCAGAGAATCGGTCCCCACAATCTAAAGTATTAAGTTCATAAGAACAGAGTAACGCCTTAAGCAAGATGACATGATGTAGAGGGATAAACTCATGCAATATGATATAAACCCCATCTTTTTATCCTCGATGGAAACAATAAAATATGTGCCTTGCAACCCTTTCTGTCACTGGGTAGGGACACCACAAGATTCAACCCAAAGCTAAGCACTTCTCCCATGGCAATAAAGATCAATCTAGTAGGCCAAACCAAACTGATAATTCGAAGAGACTTGCAAAGATAACTCAATCATACATAAAAGAATTCAGAGGAGATTCAAATATTTCTCATAGATAAACTTGATCATAAACCCACAATTCATCGGATCTCGATAAACACACTGCAAAAAGAGATTACATCGAATAGATCTCCACAAGAGAGGGGGAGAACATTGTATTGAGATCCAAAAAGAGAGAAGAAGCCATCTAGCTAATAACTATGGACCCGAAGGTCTGTGGTAAACTACTCACAACTCATCAGAAGGGCTATGGTGTTGATGTAGAAGCCCTCCGTGATCGATTCCCCCTCCGGCGGAGCACCGACGAAGGCTCCAAGATGGGATCTCATGGATACAGAAGGTTATGGCGGCAGAAATTGTGTTTCGGTGGCTCCTTGGATGTTTTTGGGGTACGTAGGCTTATATAGGAGGAAGAAGTACGTCGGTGGCCGCCTGAGGGGCCCACAAGATAGGGGGCACGCCCTACCCTCTCGTGGCCGCCTCGGCTGCTTCTTGACTTGCACTCCAAGTCCTCTGGATCACGTTCGTTCCAAAAATCAGGATCCCAAAGGATTCATTCCATTTGAACTCCGTTTGATATTCCTTTTCTTCGAAATATTGAAATAGGCAAAAAAATAGCAATACGGGCTGGGCCTTCGGTTAGTAGGTTAGTCCCAAAAATGATAATAATGTGTAAAATAACTCCCATAAACAACCAAAAGGGGTAATATAATAGCATGGAACAATAAAAAATTATAGATACGTTGGAGACGTATCAAGCATCCCCAAGCTTAATTCCTGCTCGTCCTCGAGTAGGTAAATGATAAAAACAGAATTTTTGATGTGGAATGCTACCTAGCATATTTCTCAATGTAATTTTCTTTATTGTGGCATGAATGTTCAGATCCAAATGATTCAAGATAAAAGCTTATAAAACATAAAAATAATAATGCTTCAAAGCATACTAACAAATAAGCATGTCCTATCAAAATAGCATAGCCAAAGAAAGCTTGTCCCTACAAAATCATATAGTTAGGCCATGCTTCATTTTCATTACACAAAATACTCCCATCATGCACAATCCCAATGATGAGCCGAGTAATTGTTTCATACTTTTTAACGCGCTTCAGCTTTTTTCAACTCTTACGCAATACATGAGCGTAAGCCATGGACATAGCACTAAGGTGGTAAAAGATGGTGGTTGTGAGGACAAAAAGAGGGAGAAGATAATCTCACATCAACTAGGCGTATCAACGGGCTATGGAGATGCCCATCAATAGATATCAATGTGAGTGAGTAGGGATTGCCATGCAACGGATGCACTAGAGCTATAAATATATGAAAGCTCAACAAAAGAAACTAAGTGGGTGTGCATCCAACTCGCTTGCTCATGAAGACCTAGGGCATTTTTAGGAAACCCATTATTGGAATATACAAGCCAAGTTCTATAATGAAAAATTCCCACTTAGTATATGAAAGTGACAACATAGGAGACTCTCTATCATGAAGATCATGGTGCTACTTTGAAGCACAACTGTGGAAAAAGAGATAGTATCTTTGTCCCTTCTCTCTTTTTCTCTCATTTTCTTTTTTTTCTTTTTTCTTTTTTCTCTTTTTTTCTTTTTTTCTTTGGCCTTTCTTTTTTTTGGCCTTTCTCTTTTTTTCTTTTTTTTTCTTTTTGTAAAGTCTGAATTCTCATCCCGACTTGTGGGGGAATCATAATCTTTATCATCCTTTCCTCACTGAGACAATGCTCTAATAATCAAGATCATCACACTTTTATGGATTTACAACTCAAGAATTACAACTCAAAGCTAGAAAAAAATATGACTCTATATGAATGCCTCCGGTAGTGTACCGGGATATGCAATGAATCAAGAGCGACATGTATGCAAATTATGAAGGTGGCCTTGCCACAAATACGATGTCAACTACATGATCATGCAAAGAGCAATATGACAATGATGAAACGTGTCATAATAAATGGAACGGTGGAAAGTTGCATGGCAATATATCTCGGAATGGCTATGGAAATGCCATAATAGGTAGGTATGGTGGCTGTTTTGAGGAAGGTAAATAATGGGTTCAATACCGGAGAAAGATGCGCGGTAATAAGAGAGGCTAGCAAAGTGGAAGGATGAGTGTGCGTATATCCATGGACTCACATTAGTCATAAAGAACTCATATAATTATTGCAAAAGTCTACTTAGCCCTCGAAGCAAAGTACTATTACGCATGCCCCAAGAGGGATAGATTGGTAGGAAAAGACCATCGCTCGTCCCCGACTGCCACTCATAAGGAAGACAATCAAAAGAGCACCTCGTGCAACAAATTTGTCACACAACTTTTACCATACGTGCATGCTACGGGACTTGCCAACTTCAACAAAAGTATTTCTCAATTTCATAATTATCCACTAGCATGACCCTAACATTACTACCTTTATATCTCAAAACAATTATCAAGCAAAAAATTGATCATAGCATCCAATTCACTTCCTATGATAGTTTTTCTTATACTAAACTTGGATGCTCATCATTCTAGGACCAAATTTGTAACCAAAGCAAATACCATGTTGTTATAGAAGACTCTCAAAATAATAAAAGTGAAGCATGAGAGACTGGCAATTTCTTCAAAATTAATTTACCACCGTGCTCTAAAAAATATAAGTGAAGCACTAGAGCAAAAACTATCAAGCTCAAAAGATATAAGTGAATCACATAGAGTATTCTAGCAAATGCTAATCAAGTAGACTTCACCCAAAAGGTGTGTACAGAAAGGATGATTGTGGTAAACTAAAAATCAAATACTAATATAATACACGATGCTCCAAGCAAAACACATATCATGTGGCGAATAAAAATATAGCTCCAAGTAAAGTTACCAATGAACGAAGACGAAAGAGGGGATGCCTTCCCGGGGCATCCCCAAGATTAGGCTTTTGTCTATCCTTGAATATCTTGGGGTTCCATGGGCATCCCCAAGCTTAGGCTCTTGCCACTCCTTATTCCATAGTCCATAAAAGCTTTACCCAAAACTTGAAAACTTCACAACACAAAACTCAACAGGAAATCTTATAAGCTCCATTAGTGAAAGAAAAGAAAACCACCACATAAGGTACTGTAATGAACTCGTTATTTATTTATTTTGGTGTTAAACCTACCGTATTCCAACTTCTCTATGGTTTATAAACTATTTTACTAGCCATAGATGCATCAAAATAAGCAAACAACACACGAAAAACAGAATCTGTCAAAAACAGAACAGTCTGTAGCAATCTGTAACTAAAGCAAATTTGTGGAACTCTAAAAATCCTACCAAAATAGGATGTCCTGGACAATTTGTCTATTGATCAGCATCAAAAAGAATCAACGCAAAATCACATTTCTGTGATTTAACAAAATTAAATTCCTGCGTGCAAAAGTTCTGTTTTTCGGCAGAATCAAATCAACTATCATCATAGGTTATCCTATAGGTTCTACTTGGCACAAACACTAATTAAAAGATAAACACACATCTAAACAGAAGGTAGATGCAAGATTTATCAAATAACATCAAGGAAAAAAATTGGGTTGCCTCCCAACAAGCGCTATCGGTTAATGCCCCTAGCTAAGCATTGATAATTTTAATGATGCTCACATGAAAGACAAGAATTGAAGCACAAAGAGAGCATCATGAAACACGTGACAAACACATCTAAGTCTAACATACTTCCTATGCATAGGCATATTATAATCAAACAAATTTGCAAGGCAAGCAAAAACTAGCATATGCAAGGAAGAAGAAAGAGATGATCGCAATCTCAACATGACGAGAGGTAATTTAATAAGATAAAAAATTCTACGACCATATTTTCCTCTCTCATAATAATTGACACTCTTCCAAGATAGTGGGATTAACATTAACCAAAGTCATGACCTTTCCGAACCCACTTTTATCAAAAATATCATAAGATTGAACATACTCCAAATATGTGGGATCTAAAGTTGACACTCTTCCAAACCCACTTTCAATATTATTGCAAACACTATTATCAATCTCATATTCATCATGGGGCTTAAATAAATTTTCAAGGTTATAAGAAGAATCACCCCAATCATGATCATTGAAACAAGTAGTAGACATAGCAAAACTAGCATCCCCAAGCTTAGGGTTTTGCATATTATTAGCAAAATTGACATCAAGAGAACTTATAGTAAAATCATTGCAATCATGCTTTTTATTCAAGGAGCCATCGTGAATCTCTTCATAAATTTCTTCATCACAATTTTTAGATTCACGAATTTCAAGCAAAACTTCATAAAGATAATCTAGTGCACAAAACTCACTAGCAATTGGTTCATCATAATTGGATCTCTTAAAAAGATTAGCAAGCGGATGAGGATCCATAGATCTTATGTTCTCTATTTAGTAATAAATACACAACTATTCCAACCAAATGAGCAAACGAGCAAAGTAGGACATCAAAGCAAAAAGACGAACAGAAGAAGGGCGAATAAAACGGCAAGGGTGAAGTGGGGGAGAGGAAAACGAGAGGCAAATGGAAAATAATGTAAATGCGAAGGAGATGAGTTTGTGATGGGTACTTGGTATGTCTTGACTTGAGCGAAGACCTTCCCGGCAACAGCGCCAGAAATCCTTGTTGCTACGTCTTGAGCTTGCGTTGGTTTTCCTTGAAGAGGAAAGGGTGATGCAGCAATAGTAGTGTAAGTATTTCCCTCAGTTTTTGAGAACCAAGGTATCAATCCATTAGGAGGCTCCTCAAAAGTCCCACGCACCTACACAAACAAACAAAGAACTCGTAACCAACGCAATAAAGGGGTTGTCAATCCCTTCACGGCCACTTGCGAAAGTGAGATCTAATAGAGATGGTATGATAAGATAAATATATTGTTGGTATTTTACAATATAGATGCAAAAAGTAAAGATGCGAATAAAAGTAAATTGGAAGCAAATATGATAAAGGATAGACCTGGGGGCCATAGGTTTCACTAGAGGCTTCTCTCAAGATAGCATAAGTATTACGGTGGGTTAACAAATTATCGAGCAATTGATAGAAAAGCGAATAGTTATGAGATTATCTAGGCATGATCATGTATATAGGCATCACGTCTGCAACAAGTAGACCGACTCCTGCCTGCATCTACTACTATTACTCCACACATCGACCGACTCCTGCCTGCATCTAGAGTATTAAGTTCATAAGAACAGAGTAATGCATTAAGCAAGATGACATGATGTAGAGGGATAAACTCATGCAATATTATGTAAACCCCATCTTGTTATCCTCGATGGCAACAATACAATACGTGTCCTACAACCCTTTCTGTCATTGGGTAAGAACACCGCAAGATTGAACCCAAAGCTAAGCACTTCTCCCATGGCAAGAAAGACCAATCTAGTAGGCCAAACAAAACTGATAATCCGAAGAGACTTGCAAAGATAACTAAATCATACATAAAAGAATTCAGAGAAGATTCAAATATTATTCATAGATAAACTTGATCATAAACCCACAATTCATCGGATCTCGACAAACACACCGCAAAAAGAGATTACATCGAATAGATCTCCACAAGAGAGGGGGAGAACATTGTATTGAGATCCAAAAAGAAAGAAGAAGCCATCTAGCTAATAACTATGGACCCGTAGGTCTGTGGTAAACTACTCACAACTCATCGGAGGGGCAAGGATGTTGATGTACAAGACCTCCGTGGTCGATCCCCCCTCCGGCAGAGTGCCGATGAAGGCTCCAAGATGGGATCTCGCGGATACAGAAGGTTACGGCGATGGAAATTGTGTTTCGTGGTGCTCCTAGATGTTTTCGGGGTACGTAGGTATATATAGGAGGAAGAAGTACGTCGGTGGCCGCCCGAGGGGCCCACGAGACAGGGGGCGCACCCTATAGGGGTGGGCGTGCCCTACCCTCTCGTGGCCGCCTCGGCTGCTTCTTGACTTGCACTCCTAGTCCTCTGGATCACGTTCGTTCCAAAAATCACGCTCCCGAAGGTTTCTTTCCGTTTGGACTCCGTTTGATATTCCTTTTCTTCGAAATACTGAAATAGGCAAAAAAAACAGCAATACGGGCCGGGCCTCCGGTTAGTAGGTTAGTCCTAAAAATGATAATAATGTGTAAAATAACGCCCATAAACATCCAAAAGGGGTAATATAATAGCATGGAACAATCAAAAATTATAGATATGTTGGAGATGTACCAGGTCGCACTCTTTTGTTTCTTCTTATGTTATGCATTGCTTAAACTTACCTGCTACTTTATCGTCCTGTTCAGCTCTTGGACTCCCATGTCAAGTCGAAATTAATGTTCAAACTTGAGTTCTAAATTAGTTGTGGGGCACATATTGAGGCAGCAATGAATAGTCTGTCTGTCTAATATCTGGTTCACCTAGGGTATGCCTATGTTGTTCATCTTGGGTGGGAAACAAATAGTAAAGCAATCATCATCTGTCTTTTTATTAAATTAAAGCAATCATCAGTCTGTTATCATTATTTTTGGATCCATCCACTGGTTGTTACCATCACTCTAAATTTCTGCATGCTCTCCTTACATAATCTCACCATATTTTTTTCGTATGCATGCCAGATATTGTACACAGTCATGCTGAACATGTAGAGAAAAAGAGAAGTGTTTTGCGCGGCAATACAATGTCATGCATACATCGCTCCATGGTGGGTTCAATGGAAAACCCTCCCCACCCCTCTCCAGATTGTAATCCAGAGGAAGATATCTGTTCTGAGGTGGATTCAGATGCCGCTGACCACTCCTATTTACCCCCCAAGGTGTTTGCTCTACCTTGGCATGATGATGTTAGTCATATCATGCATATGTTGCCTTGCAGTGCCTACTTTTGACATCATATATGTCATCTTCTTAGTTTAGACATGTTCTGTAATGCCACCTGTTTAGTTTCTATATCATATATGGGAATTATGCCAGCCATAATATATGTGAAATGTGCAATGCCATCCTGTTTAATCAGGCATCATATATTGGAATGATATCTTGCCCATCATTTTTTTCATTACATTTCCATTTGTCGATAATGTTTGTACATTAAACTACTCTTCCTATGAATCAGCCATTTGGGTGGGAGATGGAAAAATCTGGAGTGAAAACAAGGCCTTCAGAGCAGACAGTGCTACCTGTCGAAGCAGATCTCTTGTTGGGTCCCGATAGCTCCTCAGAGATGGATTCAGAGACAGATGAACAGCCTATTCCCCCACCAAGGTGTATGCTCAAACTTGGCATGGTTATACTGCTCATATCATGCATATGGTGTCTTGCATTGCATAGTTTATACATCATATACACAATATTCAACACCATGTTCTTAGTTCAAACATCATATTGAATGCCCTCTGTTTAGCATATAAATCACATATGTGAATTAAATGATGCGATCCTGATTACTTAGATACCATGTAGGTGAATTATGTCATGCGATCCTGTTTAGTTATTCATCATATCTTTGAATTATGTTATGCTATGCTATCCAGTTTAGATAGACATCATATATGTGAAATTATGTCATTCTATCCGTTGTACTTAAACAATATACATGTCAATTATTCCATGCCTTTTTTCCACACTATCTATTGCATCTGTCTCTCATATAATGTATGTACATTCAACTATGTTTCCTGTTTATCAACCATTTGAATTGGAGCGGGTGATGCCAGTATCCACCGGACTAAAAACATGGTCTTCAAATAAAACAGTGCTACCTCTTGGTGGAGATAGCACCCCGGTTGTACATGCACAACAACTGGCCCTACCACACATAACCCAAACTCTCGCAGATTGTACCCCTACTATGATGGACAGAGAACCGGCTTCACCCAATCCAACCCCAACCCCAGCAGATAGTAACCCAGTTCATGTTGACACAACACCATCTCCACCACAGAGCTCCCAAACAAGAGCACTTAGTAAGGCAGCTCCAGTGCCCAAAGGGCCAGTACTACCACGGCGAACCCCAACTCCACCAGTTAGTACGCCTATTCCTGTGGAGGAAGCACAACCAGCTAGTCGTAGTTTAGCAGCTATCGCATTTCATGTTGTTAAATCATATGTGCGTATCTTCCCATCTTGGAAATATTATACTAAAGATGAAGGAAAATGCCAGTTGCAGGTGTTTGTCCAGGAGTTATGTGTAAGCAATGTTATTCATGGCAATTACTTTGCTTTGTCCCATACATCCTACCTCCATGATGGTTATAATACAGCAAATTTTCCCATTTTTCTCTATAGAGAAGGACCAATTTGGAAACTCAGGATAAGGTAACCTGTGCTAATACCTCTGCTATCTTCAAGAATGCTTGGTGACAGTATCGGAATTACCTGAAGAAAACGTACTTCACCGGCAAAGAAACTCATCAAATTCCCTTACGTTCTCCTGAGACACATTTACTGGGTGATGACTGGGAATGCCTTGTTCTGTACTGGTCCCGAACCAAGAATGTGGTAAGGTCTATGAGCTCATTTTATATTTTTAAGTATTATATTCTTGCGTCTTACTATACTCTTTTCATGTAGAACAAGTGCCTAAACCTAAAGAACAAATGTTCTAATTTAAGATTCCATTGCTATCATAGTTCAAAAAAGCGCTAGGCGTTAATTGTGCATTTTGCTACCGCCTTGCGCTTTACTGACCAAAGCGTATGCTTATGCGCAGTTATGCACAGATTAAGCGTAGTTATGCGCAATGCGTTTTTCCAACGCCTAGAGCCTAGGCGCGCCTTTTTTAACTATGATTGCTATTGTGCATACCGCTTTGCTCTTGTATCACTGTATTTACTCATACAAACTTATTTTTAAATTGAAGGATCCAATCGAAACTCCAATGGCACAACAGGTATGTTCACGCATGTTTCTTTAACAGGTTTGCTCTTATCAATAGCTCTGTTGATTTCAATTTCAATTGTGTATACAGTTGACTTCTCATATCATGCATATTATTAGCATCACAACAGAGCCAATAGTGTTTTTGTACATGTAGACCCGTGGTACCCATCTGTAATCTTGTTGTGCCGTGTAGTTTCCCACGCTTTGTATTCTTTCACTACTGCTTTGTCTTGAACTGATATGATTTGAACCGTGTCTCTATTTTGATTTGGCAAGACAATGCAGTGACCATATGACATACATATATGTTTATTTGATGCTTTTATTATGTACTAGTACTTGGCAATAGAAGAATTGGTAGTTTAATCCTGTCCACCTTACTAATGAACTGGTTCACCGAAATGAGTTTCATATACTAGTACATGTTAAACCTGTTATGTGTCTGCTTGTTTCTTCTTTTAGAATGCTGACAGAATATTGGGGAAGAGTGCATCATTAGGAAATGGTAAAGGAAGTAATGCAGATAAGGTTCAGGATAGTGACACATCCTTGTTGGTCTCCAACAAAGCTGATAAAATAGCTAAGGAAGACTATCTTGAAGACAGTGAGACAACCCCAAAGTCCTGTCTTGGTTTAGTGTTCGAGTTACTGGCCACTACCGCTTGCACAAGCTATTCAAACTCATTGTTTGAATCAATTCGGTTTCTTGAGTCTCAACTACAAGCTGAAAGACATCGATCAACTGTGTTGCGACAAGAAGCGGAGGGACTGTGGAAGTCCCTGGAGCATTCAGATGCATACTTTCTGGTGCAACAGCAAGCGTTGGAGGATTTTAGCGCCAAACAGGACAAAGCTAATAAGCTTGCTAAGCTTATTGCCAGCATGGTGGATACCGAGGATAACGTTTCTTGAGCTCTTCTGAAGTTGTTTCAGTTATGCTCTAGTTTTGCTGCCTCGTTTATTTGCACTGGTGGCCAATTTTGACGGCCAGTGTATGTAATATGCTGCTTTGTTCCCTATATTTGCACTGATGGCGAACTTTGATGCCCAGTGGATGTAATGTGTGTAATAGTGGTAATAGGCTAGCGTTAATTCTTGCTTATATATTTCCTCATTGTCTTGTTTAGTTGTTTTCTTGTAGTCACTGTAGTTCTTTTTCTATGTTTTTGTAGTGGCCACAATAGCCTATTTTTGGTATCATGGCAGCACACAAACTGTTGTAACCCTGGGCCTCCTACGAGCCGTATGATCCATGGGCCTTCTACGGTCGTAGGATCCATTGGCCTTTGTATGGGCCATAGGATCCATGGGCCTTATACGGGCCGTAGGGTCCATGGGCCTTCTACGGGCCGTAGGATCCATGGGCCTTCTATGGGGCGTATCATCGTTTCACCAATCATGGGCCATACTATTCATGGACCATAACTGGCCATTTTGATAACTGTATGAAAACAGCCCAACGGTTTTTTTACATGAAAAATGGACCAACGTATTAATGGTCCACAAACGGGCCGACTGTAACGACGGGCTGAATTTGGCCCACAAGCAGAAAATGACAGTAACGGGCCGTAAGTAACCGAATGCTGCAAATGAGCCCAAGAATAAATGGGGCCTGAGAAGGCCGAAAGATAACTTGGGCTAGAAACGGCCCAGTGGAATAATGGACCGTTAATGGGTATAAAGTGATACACTATTCATTATGGGCCAGTTTCACCACGGGCTGTTAATGGGCCAAGAGTTACAAAGGGCCTCATATGGGCCGAAAGAAGTCATGGGCCACACATGGGCCGGAAGTTAAAAAGGGCTGGAATCATATTGGAAGGCCCAGATGGCGCTACAGGGTCTAATTCGGATAGGGCGTAACGGGCCCTGGGTTATCGGGTTGTAAATGGGCTATATGCGGACAGGCCATTAACAGGCTTTCCGTGGGCCAGCCCGCCACCTTTTGACCAAGTCAAACGGGTCGGCCTTTTCACAGGAATGGGCCTCTGTTGGGTCGTGCCATATGTCGACGTATCATAGGTGACTTGGGTCCACTTAGTGGATGACATTTGTCCCAACGGTGAGCCGACACATGTTTCCTGCAGCCAATGATGATTTTATATGTGGAAAATCCCCATTGGTCCGGGTTGTTAACGGGCTGTCAGATCCAAAATCTTACCCGATAGCTTAACAGTGTTCTGTTATGGTGGATAACATGTGTCGGCCACCCTTGACGAAAGCACTTTTGTGGCGCGCGATTTATCATCATGGAAGTGGACACTTCCGTGATTATAATTTTTGTAATGTCATGAAACACTTCTACGACAGCACAGGTATGACTATCTTGATTCTGTCATAAAATTGTCATGGATGTACATGCATGACAAAAAACGCGACCTACTGTGACAAACACGTATCATCACGGAAGTGTATTTTTTTGTAGTGTGAGTGTTAGCAATCATAGAAGACTATATGATGGTTGACTATGTGGAGCTCTTACTTAGACTCTGTTGAATAAGTTGAATTGCAATTGCTTGGTGACTCACAACATAGGTTGTTGAGTTTTAAGAGAATTCATTGTTTGAACCTTAACATGTGAATTGGTTGCTACTTGGTCGTGAGAAGTTTTATAAGAAAGAATTGTTGTTATGATGCTAGGAAAAGTGATTGAAATTGTCATTGATCAAAGTTATGCACTTTGCTAGCATTCACACTTCATAAATTATTTCTTTTATCATCTACCTACTCGAGGATGAGTAGGAATTAAGCTTGGGGATGCTGATACGTCTCCAACACATCTATAATTTATAAAGTATTCATGCTAATATATTATCATTCTTGGATGTTTTACAATCATTTTATAGCAACTTTATATCAATTTTTTGGGACTAACATATTGACCCAGTGCCCAGTGCCTGTTGCTATTTTTGCTTATTTTTTACATCGTAGGAAGTCAATATCAAACGGAGTCCAAACACCGCGTAACTTTTTGGAGATTTTTTATGGACGAGAAGACCACCAGTGGGCCAAGGAAGCACCTGGGGGCTGCTCGAGGGGAGCAGCACCCACCAAGACGCGCCAGGAGGCCCAGGTGCGTCCTGGTGGGTGCTGCCCACCTCGGGCGCCCCCTGAACCGCCTCTTTGCCCTATAAATTCTAAAATACTCCAAAACCCTTCAGGGTAGCCCTAGATCAGAGGTTCCGCCACCGCAGGGCCTCTGTATCCACAAGATCCAATCTAGACCCTGTTCCGGCACCCTGCCGGAGGGGGGAATCATCACCGGTGGCCATCTTCATCATCCCGACGGCCACCACGATGAGGAGGGAGTAGTCCACTCGCGAGGATGAGGGTTTGTACCAGTAGCTATGTGTTTAATCTCTCTCTCTATCTCTCTCTCTCTCTCTTGTGTCCTTGGGATGTCACGATCTTGATGTATCGCGGGCTTTGTTATTATAGTCGGACCTTATGGTGTTTCCCCCTCTCTATCTTGTGGTGATGAATTGAGTTTTTCCCTTTGAGATTTCGTTGTCTATAGGATTGAATACTTTTATGGATTTGAGAACACTTGATATATGTCTTGCAATTGAATACTCATGGTGACAATGGGGTATCATATTGATTCACTTGATATATGTTTTGGAACTCAACTCGTGGATCCGCGGTGACATTGGGGTATTCTATGCATAGGGGTTGATGCACGTTCTCGTCTTTTATTTCTCTGGTAGAAATCTTGGGGCACTCTTTGAAGTTCTTTGTGTTGGATTGAGTATTATGAATATGAATTTGCTTTGGTGTTATTTTAGTACGAACTCTAGGATAGATCGAACGGAAAGAATAGCTTTGTGTTATTTTAGTACGAACTATTGAATAGATCGAACGGAAATAATAGTTTTGAGGTGGTCTCGTACCCTACAAATAATTTATTCTAATGTTCTCCGCTAGATAGGAACTTTGGAGTGATTATTCATCGCACTATGAGGGATAATCATATGATCCAACTGTGTTAGCATTGTTGAGAGATTGCACTAGTGAAAGTATGCACCCTAGGCCTCATTTTCCATCATTGCAATACCGTTTTTGTGCCCGTTTACTATTTGCTACCTTGCTGTTTTTATTTATTCAGATTATAAAAATATATTTCTACCATCCATATTACACTTTTATCACCATCTCTTCACTGAACTGGTGCACCTATACAATTTGCTATTGTATTGGGTGTGTTGGGGACACAAGAGATTTCTTGTATTTGATTGAAGGGTTGCTTGAGAGAGACTATCTTCATCCTACGCCTCCTGCGGATTGATAAACCTTAGGCCATCCACTTGAGGGGAAATTGCTACTGTCCTACAAAACTCTGCGCTTGGAGACCCAACACGTCTCTACAAGAATAAAGTTGTGTAGTAGACATCAAGATCTTTTCTTGTGTCGTTGCCTGGAAGGTGAGTGCTTGAAGGTATATATTTAGATCTTGCAATTGAATCTTTTAGTTTCTTGTTTTATCACTAGTTTGGTCTACAAAAAGAAAACTACAAAAAATGGAATTGAGGTCGCATCATATTATTGATCATATTTATAATATCTTTCTTGAAAAAGATGGATCAGAAAATTGTGCTCAATTGTTAGAAGAAGAAGTCAATAAAATGTTTGGCACAAAATATTTGAATGATGAGCATGATTGCAATGTTGTTAGTATGAATTCGTTGAACATCCATGAGGTTAATGACGATTGCACTAGCCATGATAATGATGTCTCCTACTAGGATGTCAATTTTTGCGGAGTAAACTGGGAGTGCACACACACACACCAAAAAAGGAAAGATGGATTTTGTAACAAGCATAAATATTTAGAAACAAAAATGTTGCAAGAGAGGCTAGATGATGGTGCTGAAAGGTTCAATTTTTTTCACCATCCTTGTGAACTTTGCAATGAACGTGGTCATTTAAATCTCCGATGCTATTTGTTTCATCATAAAATAGTGTCCAAAAATTGTGATAACTTGATTACCCTGGAGCATCATAAAGAGCTTAGTCTTCTTTTGGGGTATGAAGAAATGAAATGTATAACTAAGGATATTCCAAAATTTAATCTCAATAGGTTTCTTGATTTTGATTAGGAGGAAATTTATATGTTTTGTGCGATAAGTTGCATTGAAAATCCTTATATTGCCAATTACATAAATAGAAGAAAACAAATAGAAGATGAAGAGAACACTAATGAAAGGGGAAATATTTCCCAATACCCTCCTAGTGTTTCTTATGATGAATCAGGTAACGAGGAGGAGCTTCCTATCCAATCAATCTCTTCAACGAGAAGCTCGAAAAAATTGATTAAACCCATGTGTGATGTGGTGAAGAAGAAAAAGGAAAGAAGAAAAAGTAGAGGTAAAAAGGTAACTCTCCCAAGTAATATGGCTCTTATCACCATTGTGCCTCATGAAAGTGAATCAAATATGTTGATGCAGGATGATGATATTGAGTATGATTTTGTGATGCCTACAACTTGTTGTGATGATTATGATTGGGAATACAATGATGTCTCTTATGATCTTGAAAATCTTTTTGGCACTTGCTTGGAAGAATATGATAATAATGTTAACTATACTATAGGTGCTATTCATGCTATTGATAAGAATGATTATGATGATATGCAAAACCACAAGCTTGGGGATGCTATGTTTGATGAGTATGAAATGTTTGAAGATTTATTTGCTGAAAATAATGCTTGTCCCAAGCTTGGGGACGATTTGCATAATGAATATGATCCCTTCATTCCTTCTACTTTCGATAAGAAAATTTATTATGATGATAGTATGCCTCCTATTTATGATGATTACAATGATGAAATTGGGTTTGGAAGAGTGTCAACTCTAGGTAGCAGCGGTCCCACTATTTTGGAGGGCGTTGAATCTTATTACAATATTCATGAAAGTGGATTTGGAGAGGTCATGACTTATTTAGTGATACATCTATTATTTTGGAAGAGGTTTCAATTGACTATGACAATAATGTTACTATCTATGATGATTATTATGATGACATGTATGCCATAAAGAGTAATAAATCTTCTATGCTTGTGCATCATGAAAAGAATGCTTCATGTGATTGTTATATGGATGAATCTATTCATGATGCTACTGAAAATTATTATGAGAGAGGAACTTATGATTCATGATGCTCTTGTTATGTTTCAATCCTTATCTTCTATGTGAGCATCATTGAAAACATCATGCCTAGCTAAAAGGCATTAAAGAAAAGAGCTTGTTGGGAGACAACCCAACACTTTTACCTATTGTTTTTGTGTGTTCATATGATTAAGCTACTGTAGTAATAATGTTTTATAACTTTTGTTTCAATAAAGTGCCAAGTAAAGCCTTTGGGATAGTTTGAGTGATAGTTGATTTGATCTTGCTGAAAAACAGAAACTTTTGCGCTCACAAAAATAATTCCCATTTTTAACAGAAGAGTGATTTTGAGTTGATTATTTTTGGACAAGATTAACAAACAAAATTATCATGTTGTCCTAATTTTTTAGAATTTTTGGAGTAGCAGAAGTATGATTGGAGTACAGATTACTACAGACTATTCTGTTTTTGACAGATTCTGTTTTCAATCAATAGTTTGCTTGTTTCCTAGTTTCTATCGCTTATATTGCTCAATATAAATTGTGAAAATAATATGCTACAGTAGTAATTGTTTGGAAACAAATTATGAATCTTGTGTTTGACAGTACCAAAGTGAAATGGTTTGCTATTTGTCATGCTAATCTATCTCATGAAGTTCCGTTAAGTTTTGTGTGATAGAAGTTTTGGGTGAGATGTCAATATGAGGAGAATAAGGAGTGAAAAAACCCTAAGCTTGGGGATGCCCAAGGCACCCCCAAGGTAATATTAAAGTTATATCCAAGCAACTAAGCTTGGGGATGCCCCGGAAGGCATCCCCTCTTTCGTCTCCAACATTATTGGTAACCTTACTTTGAGCTATATTTTCATTTGTCACATGATATGAGTTTTACTTGGAGCATCATTTTATTTTGTTAGGATTTGCTTCATGTTATTTTTAATAATGTTTTGCCTCTTTATTTTCAATAAAAGTGGCAAGGATAGGCTTTACCATGCTTATTTTGCAAGTCTACATGTTGCAGTTTCAAAATAGAAATTTTATCGACGTTGAAAAAATTCCCGCGAAAAGTCAGAATGTGATAAAATGTTGAAACTTTTTGCATAGTAAGATATAGTAAATTTCCTACAGTGTGGTAATTTTTCAGAATTGTTGGAGCTAGGGAAGTATGATGAATCTTGCATTCTTTACAGACTATACTGTTTTGGCAGATTGCTGTTATGGTTGCATTGTTTGCATATGTTTGCTTGTTTAATGATTCTATTTGAGGATAGGACAATTAAATATGCAGAGGAATTTAGTATGCAATGTCAAATAATTATTTTAGTGATTTGCTACAGTAGAGAATGATAAGGTTTTGCATTAATTTATACTAACTTATCTCATGGGTTCTTGTTGAGTTTTGTGTGGATGAAGTTTTCAAGATTTGGGGAAACCATCATATAAAACGAATTAAGGAGACACAAAAGCTCAATCTTGGGGAAACAAGCAATTCCTGAATGATTACTATAGGGAAGAGAACTTTCACATGCAAATACACTATCCTGGAAATCGTTTGTGGTTGTGAGCCCCCATCAAAATATTATATGCCAAAATTGTTGACGTTGGACAAGGAAGACAACATAATGATTTATGTTTGTTCATATTCACATAGAAGTTATATTGTCATAGATCCTTCAACATGTGGTGCTTGCCCCCTATCTTTGCTAGCCAGAAATTCCACACCAAGTAGAAATACTACATGTGCATCCAAAAACCCTTAAACCCAAATCTTGTTTTGAAAGTTCACCATACCTACCTATGGATTGAGCAAGATCCTTCAATTAAGTTGTCATCGGTGAAGTAAGGCAATAAAAATTGCTTCTAAAAGTGTTAGATCATTTAGTGCAAGAGAAAATTGAGCGTTGTACGAACTTGTGATGGCGAAGAATAAAAGCGACAGACTGCATAATAAAGGTTGTTGTAAGTGCATGTAGTGCCATACCTAGTTGGTTTTGGAGTATTGACGACAAACATGGTTGAGGGACTAATGTGTTTGTGAGAATTGTCGGATAACACAGGTAGTGTCCCTCGTTGATTCGGTTTACCTACCAGAGATGACCCCTAAAAATGTGTGAAGACATTGAAGACAATGGTGGTTCGTGAATACATTCACGATGAAGATTATGACACGTGAAGATATTCACTTGAAGACTATGGAGTGCGAAGACATAGCTGTTTTGTAGTTTCCTTTCTTCTTTGTTGAGTCATAGGAACCACCGTACTGCTAAGTGGGGTCCAAGTGAACAAAGTCAGAGTGACTGAAGTGATGCTCAACCAAATCCTATGTCTTCGAGCAAAGATAGTGAGAGCAAATCTTATCCAGAGCTGGATGAGTCAGCTTTGCTTGTAGCCCAGGCCAAGCTGCCGCGTGTGTTTGAAATCTGATCGTTGGACATGTGTTAGTTCATTAGTGACCCAGGGTCATTTCGGATATATCAGGTCGGGTTGCCTCCTGGCTATATCTATCCCACCCCCTACACCATAAATTGGCGGCTGCTCAGAGTTAGTGCATGGCTTTTGTCGTTTAAGAGCAACCCACCTCCGAAGCATTTGAGAGAGAGAGAGAGAGAGATCCTTGCGAGGACAAAGCCCAAAACACCCAGAGCCAAAGAGTGTTAGGCATCACTGAATTCTTTCTGTCCGCGTGATCTAAAGACTTGTTTCACTTGAGGACTGTGAATCCTCCAGCCGGTTAGGCGTCGCATTCTGAGCATCCAAGAGTCATTGATTGCCGGTGAACGAAGGTGAAGGTTAGGAAGTCTACCTCGAAGACTTCCCAGAGTGATTGGGCGAGGACTGGGTGTCCTTAGCTCAAGGGGAATAAGGTGAATACACAGTCTTCTGAGTTCAATCTTAGCCTCCCTAACCAGACGTACAGTTGTCACAGCAACTGGAACTGGTCTACCAAATCCTTGTCTTCACCAAGCTACTGGTACTATCCTTTTATCTCCTTACTTTAGAGTTTTTCTTCGTGAAGTCATTGCTTGCCTGCCTGATTCATTTAACTTCATTGTGTGAAGAC
This sequence comes from Triticum dicoccoides, assembly GCF_002162155.2. Taxonomy (NCBI): domain Eukaryota; kingdom Viridiplantae; phylum Streptophyta; class Magnoliopsida; order Poales; family Poaceae; genus Triticum; species Triticum dicoccoides. The sequence goes on along the minus strand of NC_041391.1, from coordinate 495,496,109 downwards.
TTATATCTATTTAGCTTCGTACTATCTTCCATACTAATCCTGTCTACCTATTTGTAGTTAGTCTTCATGCTTTCCCTGTATTGTATGCTTGACTAATGTCTGTCTAGTGTAGTCTTCATTCCGCTGCTTACTATATAGGCTCAGTTTACCTGTTTGTCTTCAAAGCCACCGTGTTTTGAAGACTTTCTTAAAAAATGCCTATTCACCCCCCTCTAGTCGATAATTAGCACTTCCAATTGGTATCAGAGCAAGGTACTCCCTTATTCTCTGTGACTCGGTTTAACCACCTGGAGTTTTAGCTATGTCGACTGCAGGGATAATCGAGGTCTCCATTGCGTGTCCCGTCTTTGATTGCACTGACTATCTATAGCGACCTGACCCGAATGGATCACGTCTACTGTGCTACGGTGTCATCCCTGGATCAGTAATGCTGACACCACACAGTACATCGAGGTTTTATAGCAGAGTTGCAATCACACACTTATTACATCGATGGCTGAAAAAGAACTTATTACAATAAATATGGCTGAAGGCCATCTAATATCGATAACAGCGGAAGACTCGGAAGATAAATGGGTCCATCAACTCCATCGGCATCACTGAGTATAGAACCACGACCTAAACGCACCTCAATCGTCGTCTGAAAAGTCTGCAACATTAACGTTGCAGCCCGAAAACGGGTCAGCACATGGAATATGCTGGCAATGTAACACATAGAGAGTAATGAAACAATAAGCCTATACTACATGCATTATGGCTGGTGGTAAGGCTCTATGGTTACAGTTTTGCGAAAAGCAAATTTTTCCCTACATCAAAGGAATAATTTTGTTTAACTATCATGGTGGTTGTTAAACATTGAGAATGGTTGACAGCATCCTCAATCCCAATTTAAAAGTACTCATTAAAACCCAATAGCTTTTATTAGAGGTAACATGTTGAGATTCACAAAGATATTCAAGTACTAGATACTCAAAATGTCCATAACCGGGGACACGGCTAATCATGATTAGTTTGTTACTCTGCAGAGGTTTGCGCACTTTTCCCCACATGACTCGATCGCCTCCGTTTGTTTTCTCGCACTACATGGTGTTTGAGAAACGGATGACCGAGACATAGTCTTTCAGAAGCACTAGCACCTTACATGTGGGGTAGACCGGTACACCTACATCCCCTACATCTGCTAGTCCACCCCGTAAGAGTTCGCACAACTTAGTCAACTATGCTAGAGCCCATAGTAGCATGTGGCTGCACACGGAAGTTTCTAGCATGAAAGATCTTATGATCCCTTTGAGCCTGGGTGGCGGTCCAAAAAAAAAAAACAGGCAAGTCCTGATAGACATCAGGTGCCTCAATCCACCCAGATGTGTGTTTAGGTTTCCACCTTAGATAAGCCATTAATTAACAATCTCACATCTGTCATGGATATTCACTCACCCAATCCACGTCTACTAGCATAGCATAGCATAATAAGCAAACGTAGAAGTAACTCCCAAGGTTTCATAAGTAACAGGTAATAGGTACTACCTCATCTACTTCCCAACCCACAATTTAATTAGATCCTAACAATGCAAGTGTTTGAGGGTTTGATCTAATGCAATAAAACTGGGTAGTAGGAAAGATATGATCAAGTGTTACTTGCCTTGCTGATGATCCGCGAGTCCTAGGGTTTCGAAGTAACAAGCGGCGCAATCCGGGTAATCTATCGCAGACAAACAACAAGCATACAATAAGTACTCATCTAATGCACAGGGAAATCTCGAATAAAAGATCTAACCAGAGAGTTCAAATTAAGAACCCTGGTTGCAAAAGAATCGAATCAAATAAAGCATCGAAAGTCAAACGACGAAAGAAAACAACTCGGTTCTAGCAAGTTGAAACTAGGTCAAAATTTTACAGTAACAAAACTTAGTTTAAGTTGGTTAGTCGGAACGGCGGTTTCGAGGCGAAACTCCAGGCATTTGAATCACCTGATTCCGATAAACGAGCAAGAAGATAGACTAGAAAGAAGATCGGATCTGAAATCACGATCGGAAGAATCGCGGAATAAATCCGACGAGAAAAGAGAACGACGAACGGTTAAACGAACGGACATTCATTAACCTAGAAGAATCCGGTGATCACGTTCGTTAGGACGAACGGTCCGGCGAACGGTAAAAAGGCAACTAAATCGGAGAAGAAAACGAATCCGATCTAGGGTTTCGGAAAAAAAAAATCCGAACGAAAAACTGATCTAGAAAACCGGAACGGTTTAGAGAAGAAAAGAATCGGAACGATTAGAAGAAAACGATCCGAGAAAAGAAAAGGTGACGCGGCGCGGGGCTAGTACCTCGAAGAGCGAGGGGCTCCGGCGGCGGCGTAAGGCGGCGGCGGCGTTGGGTG
>NC_041391.1:495487176-495492748 GCF_002162155.2 Triticum dicoccoides | reverse complement strand
GTATAACATTCCAAATTGAAAATTTGGGATGTTACAAACCTACCCCCTTAAGATGAATCTCGCCCTCGAGATTCGGGTTGGCTAGAAAATAGGTGAGGGTGGTCCTTGAGCAAAACTTCCTCTCTTTCCCAGGTGGCTTCATCCTCAGTGTGGTGGCTCCACTGAACTTTACAAAACTTGATAACTTTGCTGCGGGTAACTCTGCTGGCATAATCGAGAATCTTAACAGGTTTTTCCTCATATGTCAAGTCATCCTTCAACTGAATTGCTTCCAGTGGCACTGTGTCTCTTAACGGTACCTCTGCTATCTCTGGGTGGCATTTCTTCAACTGAGAAACATGGAATACATCATGAACTCCTGACAGTCCTTCTGGCAATTCCAACTTATAAGCAACTTCTCCCATACGTTGCAAAATCTTATACGGTCCAACGAAACGGGGTGCTAACTTTCCTTTAACTCCAAAACACTTAACTCCTCGAAGCGGGGATACTCTGAGATATACTCTGTCTCCAACTTCATACTCAATCGTTTTGCGCTTTGAATCGGCATAGCTCTTCTGTCTGGACTGGGCTACCTTGAGCCTGTCTCGAATCAACTTAACTTTCTGTTCAGACTCCTTAATCAAATCTGGTCCAAAGAATTGACGGTCTCCAACTTCGTTCCATGATAACGGTGTCCTGCACCTCCTTCCGTATAAAGCTTCGAAAGGGGCCATCTTCAAACTAGTTTGGTAACTATTGTTATAAGAAAACTCCGCATACGGTAAATTATCATCCCAGCTAGATCCATAATCTAGTGCACAAGCTCTCAGCATATCTTCCAAAATCTGATTGACTCTCTCAGTCTGTCCATCGGTCTGTGGGTGGAAAGCTGTACTGAATTCCAATCTAGTTCCCAATGTCTCGTGCAACTGGTTCCAAAATTTCGAGGTAAACTGGGTTCCTCTATCTGATACGATGCTCCTCGGAACTCCGTGTAAACACACAATTCTGGTCATGTATATCTTTGCCAACTTAGCACTGCTATAGGTAGTCTTGACTGGAATGAAATGAGCTACCTTTGTTAAACGGTCGACTATAACCCAAATCGAGTCATATCCTGAACGGGTCTTTGGCAAACCTGTGATGAAATCCATGCCTAGTTTATCCCACTTCCATTCGGGTATCGGCAACGGTTGTAACAATCCTGCTGGCTTCTGATGTTCTGCCTTTACTCTCTGACATACATCGCAAATAGCTACATATTCCGCAATATCCTTCTTCATTCAGGTCCACCAGAAAGTGTTCTTCAAATCCAAATACATCTTGGTATTTCCTGGGTGAATCGAATAGGGTGAATCATGGGCTTCTTGTAAAATCAACTTCCTGATTTCTGGGTTATTGGGCACATAAACACAGTCTTCAAACCATAGGGTATCGTGTTCATCCTCACGAAATCCTTTAGCCTTTCCTTTGCCCATTTTCTCCTTTATAGAGGCAACTTCCTTATCTGCCTTTTGGGCTTCTCTGATTTTGTCCATCAGTGTCGACTGAATCTCCAATGTTGCTACGTAGCCTCTCGGAACTATTTCCAAACATAGCTCTCGAAGGTCCTCGGCTAACTCATTGGGTATTCCTCCCATCATTAGGGTATTGACGTGGCTCTTACGGCTCAATGCGTCTGCTACGAGATTAGCCTTTCCGGGGTGATAATGCAATCTCATATCATAATCCTTGATAAGTTCTAACCATCTCCTTTGTCTGAGATTCAATTCCTTCTGTGTGAAGATGTACTTCAAACTCTTGTGATCCGTATATACTTCACAATGATTTCCAATGAGGAAATGTCTCCACGTCTTCAGGGCATGCACAACGGCTGCTAACTCCAAATCATGAGTGGCATAATTCAACTCATGGGGCTTAAGTTGTCGTGAAGCATACGAAACAACTCTTCCTTCCTGCATAAGCACTGCTCCAAGTCCTCGACGTGAAGCGTCGCAATACACCTCATAATCCTTAGTCTGATCTGGCAATATCAAAACTGGTGAGGTAACCAATCTTTTCTTCAACTCCTGAAAACTTGCCTCACAGTCCTCAGTCCATATGAATTTGTTATCCTTTTTCAACAATTCAGTCATAGGCTTAGCAATCCTTGAGAAATTCTCAATGAATCTTCGGTAGTATCCTGCGAGTCCAAGAAAACTCCGAATCTCTCCAACTGTCGTTGGTGCTTCCCAATTAGTTACGGTCTCAACCTTTGTGGGGTCAACTGCTATTCCTTCTCCGGATATAACATGTCCGAGAAATCCAACTTCCTTCAACCAAAACTCACATTTGCTGAATTTGGCATATAACTGATGTTCCCTTAATTTCTCCAAAACCAAACGCAAATGTTCCTTATGCTCCTCTTCATTCTTTGAATAAACTAGGATGTCATCAATGAACACTACGACGAACTTATCCAAAAACTCCATAAACACTTTGTTCATCAGGTTCATAAAATAGGCAGGTGCCTTAGTCAATCCAAATGACATAACGGTATACTCGTACAGTCCATATCTCGTGGTAAATGCAGTCTTGGGTATGTCTTGCTCCCGAATCTTCATGATGGTACCCTGATCGCAAGTCGATCTTGGAAAACACTTTGGCTCCTTGCAAACGATCAAACAGATCATTTATCATTGGTAGTGGATACTTGTTCTTGATTGTTACCGCATTCAATTCACGATAATCAACAACCATTCTCAAAGATCCATCCTTCTTCTCTACTAACAAAACGGGTGATCCCCAAGGTGAAGAGCTTGGGCGTATATAACCTTTATCCAATAGCTCCTTAATCTGCTTCTTGATTTCTGCCAAATCTTGTGCTGGCATCCTGTATGGTCGTTTCGATATCGGGCCTGTTCCTGGCAATAGTTCAATCAAAAACTCAATGTCTCTATCCGGTGGCATGCCTGGCAACTCTTCCGGAAATACATCAGGAAAATCCTTCACCACTGGTACTTCTTCCTGCACCACTCCTGATAAGCAATTCACTTGTGTCCTGTTTGGCACATGCCGGGATACATACTTGATCCTTCTTCCTTCTGGTGTGGTAAGCAAAATTGTCTTACTGGCGCAATCGATGTTTCCTCCATACATCGACAGCCAATCCATACCAAGAATCACATCCAGACCTTGGGATTCCAGAATAATTAAATCCGTTGGGATTACATGCCTTCCTATACTCAATGGTACTTGAAAACATCCTTGTCTGGCCATGTATTCTGCTCCTGGCGAGCTTACTAGCATAGGTGTTTTAAGAATCCTAGTGGGCAGGCTATGCTTTTCCACAAATCCCCTTGATATGTATGAATGCGATGCACCAGTATCAAAAAGAACGAGTGCAGTAAATGACTTAACCAAAAACTTACCGATTACTGCATCGGGCTGATCTTCAATCTCCTCCACATTAACGTGGTTCACCTGTCCCCTATTGAAAGGGTTCGGCTTCTTCCCAGAGCTTCCATTGCCATTTCCATTCTGGCCTTCAGGACATTCATTGGCATAATGTCCGGTCTTCGAACACTTGAAACAGGTGACTTGACTCAGGTCTCTCTTGGTTGGGGTTGATGGGGTTGTTCGGTTCTGGCCGTTGCTTCCTCCATTCCCATTACCATTCTTGTGGCCATTATGGTTGTGCGAGCTACCTCCTCCATGGGTGTGCTGAAACTTAAATCCCGGTTTAGGGGTAAAACAGGGCTTCTGCTGGGCTCCAGAGTTATACTTCCCCTGTCCATACTTCCTCTTACGGTTCTCAATCTGCTGTTGCTTCCCTTCAATCATGATGGCACGATCTACTAACTCCTGGTAGTTATTGAAACTTGCTACCATCAACTGCATGCTTAGTTCATCATTCAGTCCTTCCAGAAACTTCTCCTGCTTAGCTACATCCGTAGCAACGTCATCTGGGGCATAACGGGCTAGCTTACTAAACTCCTCCACATACTGGCCAACAGTCCTTCCTCCTTGGCGTAAGTTGCGAAACTCACGCTTCTTTATGGCCATAGCTCCTGCTGAAACATGGGCAGTGCGGAAAGCTTGCTGAAATTGATCCCATGTGACAGTGTCTACCGGGTAAGTGGCTGTGAAATTCTCCCACCATGCGGCTGCGGGTCCTTCAAGCTGATGTGCTGCAAACTTCACTCTTTCTCCATCTGTGCATCCTGCAGTGGTCAACTCCCTTCCTATCTTGCGGAGCCAATCATCTGCTACAATCGGCTCGGTGCTACTGGAGTACACCGGCGGATTTAGTCTAAGGAAACGAGTCAAATGATCCGCAGGTGGTGGTGGTGGTGGGTTGTTGTTGTTGTTCTGCTGATTCTGAACTAACATCTGCATTAATTGATTCTGCTGCTGGATCAACTGAGTGAGCTCTGGTGGAAATCCATTGTCACATCTCGGAGGCATCTGATGGGTTTAGAAAAGAAGAGAATTTTAGAATAGAATGAGGTCTAAGGGGAATCACTACCCAAATGCACATGAGCAAAAGCACACAAAATCACTCCATTCAATCAAACAAGGCTTACAACGATCTATCTATCGCAAGTGCGTGTACTATAATGTTTACATGGGGGAAATACTACTAATATGTGGGGAACTTCTAGAAATTTGAACCGGTGGAAGATTCCATGATGTCTGCTCCAGCTTCGTCTTCAAAATCGGGTTCACTTGGATCCGAATCGGTGTCGTCGAGGATGATGTAGTCGTCTGGACATGCGACGTACTTGTCTTCATTCTTGAGCTCCAATTTCTTCTTGAGTTCTTCAATCTCATACTTAAGATCGTTATTGTGCCTTACGACAGCTACGATCTCGTCCATGTAGTCCTTGCGTAGATTCTTCATCTCTCCTTCTAGCTCGATGATCCTTGCCTTCGCATTCTTCAACTCTACCATATCATTGCACATCTGGTTCTCATGGCGTCGAATGTGCTGGTTTAACTCCTGGATAAAAGCTGCAATGGATCTATCCTTCTTGGGGCTGACTATGTCCCATTTGTCGTCTCGGCGTTCGCAAATCTGGTAGATGGTGTCCTTGAGGTCTTCTTGATAAACTTCTCCAATGCGTCCCATGGTGATGTGAGCTGCCATGCTCTTTCCCCGACTCCAAGTTGGTGCACTGAAAATACTATCTATGGGCTTCGTGATTGGCGCGAATGTTCTTCCCGGAACGTGAGCGTGAATCTTCCAGCGCTCCTCTTCAGGCAGAGTGGCGTTGAAAGTCCCGGTGAAACTTGGTAGTCCAATGTTCAGGTACTTGGTAACTTCCTTCAAGTGAAATCCAAATGGTGTGCCTTCATCCGGTTGGGTGTACTTGATCTTCGCGTCCTTCATCCTAAAGAGTAGAATAGATGAGGAGTTAGAAAATGAGAGGAGAGTAGTGATCTATGGCCTTAACTTAGTGGTCGTGTCCTACAGTCAGCGTGTGCTCTGATACCATCTCTGTAGCGACCTGACCCGAATGGATCACGTCTACTGTGCTACGGTGTCATCCCTGGATCAGTAATGCTGACACCACACAGTACATCGAGGTTTTATAGCAGAGTTGCAATC